>NC_040040.1:19121656-19177587 GCF_003713205.1 Coffea eugenioides
TTGAACCATATATGTGTTATGCTCAAATTACTTGATTTATTAGAACTGCTTAGGTGTTTTGGAACCTCACTGGGCTGTTTAGCTCATTCAACGCTTTTGTTTTTCTTAACAGAGTTCAAGACCGAGAGTGTTCGCGAATAGTACTAAGTCATTTTCTTTGGAGACTTTAAGTTGTGTTATAGCAGATAGCTGTAGTACATATTCTTTTGGGTTGTATTTAAGCTTGAAAGTTAACTATTGGTAAGTATGAAATGTTTTGGAGTACTTTAAATGTATATTGAAAATATTTGAAGTATTTCTAGTTTTTGAATTATGGATTGTAGCGAGTCCTGGCGAGAGTTGGGCAGGCGTTCCGCGGATACCCTTGGGTTCGCCCTTGGGAGAAGTGGGGGCGTCACACATTTTCTTCACTATACTATATTATATTAATTTCTAGAGATTTGTATAGGTGAGTATAGTTTTTAAATCATTTTTCTGGTATAAATTATTTCATGTTAAGTTTGAAGTGTATTATGGACGTGGAACCCGCTAGTGTGTTAAGTGCGATAAATTTTGGCGATTAGTTGAAATTTTGCATAAAGGGATAATATTTTATAAGGTATTAGGAGATAATTAGAGGTTAGCTAGATAAAATTATCATTGGAAGACAAGGGAAGGAGAGAAAACTCTAGAAAAGGCCAAGTGTCATGAAACCTATGGAAGTTGGACTTTGACCAACTTGTTTTAACTTTCCTAAAACAAAAATTTGACCAAAATTCCTCCATTTTTCTTTCTTGCTTGGCCAAACCATAGAGAGGAGAAAAGAGAGAAAAGACTTCATCTTGCACTCCAATTTCTTGCTTCGATCTTGAGTTCCAACCATCAAAATTGCAAACTACTCCATAAAAGTTGCCTACTAAGGAGGATTAGAGGTGTTGGTGGAGTGATTTTTGAGGGGGAAGTACTAAGCTACCATCTTTCTAGTGTTTCTAAGGTAACTTGCCAAAAAAAATCCCTCTTTGCTTCCAATAATTGCATATTTGTGGCTTAGGGTTGTTAAATGTGTAGTTTTGTGCAATATTCCATGAGTTGAGGTGGTGACATGGGAAATTTCAGTTTTATGGTGAATTTACTGCTCTTATTTGGTGTTTGAGCATTGGTCATGGATTGATAGTTTTGTTATGTATAATATTGAGTTTTTATATGCTAGTTTTGCTTGCCCACGAAAAATTTCAGCTTGTGTGCCTAAATTTCAGCTTAGGGTTTCAATTGCTAGCTTGAGTAGGTGATGGTTATGCGCTTGATTTGGTAAGTCGTTGACTTGATATGTATATGCTTGAGTTGAGGTTGTTTTGTGGTAAGATTGAAGCCTTGAATTGGCTGGAAAAACTTAGTAAAAACAAAGGAGGTGCTGCTGAAACTTTGTCCTCAGGAAACCTTGGGCAATCTTGGGAAAACTGCTATATCTTGTGATAGAAAGGTCAGAATTTAGTTCCGCTTATTGCGTTTTAAACTAGAGTCAGAGTACTATCAACCATGAAATTTTCAGCCTTTTTCTCAAATTCCTTGAATATCTGTGATTTTTCAAAGTTGACTGAAATTGCATACTTGTTCTGTCTTTTACTGGATGAAGCAGCAACTTGAGGCTCGAATTTGACTAATGTGTGGACTGAATCTTACAAATGTGTCTTCTAAGAACATGTAACCCTTTGAATCTATTTTCCGACGGTATAATGTTTATCAATTTTGGACTTAAGAATCTTGAGATATGATTTTTCAAATAGTGTTGCGCAAAACTGGAAAATTTTGTTTTTTTAGAACAGTTCTTGCTTTCATTTCCCACTTTAAGTTTGGAGTTGGTAAATCATTGTAGGTTTGGTTTTTGGACAGAAGTGAAGGGTTTTGGGGTCGTTCGTATCTTTAGGGCCAACTGTTACCTTTTCACTTCGAAGCCGCATTTTTGCTTTGCATTAGTGGTTCATTTGGATAGCCCCATGACTCGTGACCGAGTCTCACTTGTGAATTCCGTTCACTAGGTTTTGGAGTCGAGTCTCAATTGTTTTTCCTTGATTGTTCTAGGACATGCCGGTGACCAAGGGCGTACTTCGGGAGGAAACTTTTGAAGTTGTTTTTGCTTGATTTGGTGAGTGTACTACTCGCATGACTTGTTGTTTAACTGGTTTACTTGTACTTGCAATCTGTGACTTGAATGACTGTGACCTCTGTTTATTTTGAATGAGACGAGGGTGTACTTTATCACACTCGCTCTCTCGTCTGTTTGGTTGGTTCATGTATTCCTGTATACAACTGAATCTGTTACTTGTGTATGATCTGATGTCATTTGGAGGCTTGTATCCGACGACTTTCCTGTTAAATCTGAGCTCGACCCCATTGGTAGTTAATTGAATCGAGCCAGCAAGGAGCTTGGTCGAGGAAAATTAACAAACCATGGGGGTCTGTTTCTTTGGAATCTTTGAGTATTGGAGACTCTGGATTCCTGGTATACTCGAGTATTACCGCCTCTGTTCCTGTTGAGGCGTTCGGGCCCCGTAAGAGGTATGTTGAGTGTGACGCCCCGAAAGAATGAGTGTGAGAACCCGAAAATTTTGTATATTTTCGAGACATTATTTTGTTTTCTTGTCTATAATTTTGTACTTCTTCAATATATTAATTTCTATACCATTTTTATAAGTTAATTAGTTTTCAATATATCATTTCCTTGATAATAGTTAGTCCCACGTTAATTTTAAAGTGTATTTTGGACGTGGGACCGTATGCAGTAATGCAATATATTTTTGACAACTTGTTGGAGTTTTGTAATTAAGTATTAATTATTTTACAAGGTGCTGATGAGATAATTAATGTTACTCTATATGGATTAGTATTAGAGAGACATAAAAGATAAGTGTTAGAACCAAAGGCTGTACATGTGTCACGTTCTTATTCAAAGTTGGACTTTTTGACCATTCTTATCTCAACTTTACTAAACCAAAATTTGCAAAAACCAAGGCATTTTCTCCTCTCATGGGCGAATTGGAGAAAAGAGAGAGCAGAAAAACTTTCATCTTTCACTCCAATTTCTACCAAAATCTTGAATTCTAACCGATGAATTGCCCATTCTCCATAAGTCACTTTTGCCTAGGAAGATTGAAGGTAGTTGGTGGAGTGATTCAGAAGGGAAGGACTAAGCATTCACTTTTTAGATTTCAAGGTAGCATGTCTACAATCTTTCTTTGTTCTTAATAATGGTTTAGTAGCGTGCATTGTGTTTGCTTAAGAGGTGATTTTTATGGAAAGATTCATGGATTAAAGTGCAAGTTAGTTAAATTTCTGATTTTTTTTGGATTTTCTGTTTCATATGAATGAATTATGGTTGGCTTTGGATTGATTGGCTTAAGTGTGTTAATGGATCCTTGTGCAGCATTGCCGGTATTTGCTGGAAAATTTGGTTTGATACGAAATTCAGGTTTAGGGTTTTGATCTGCCATGTTCTGACCGGATTTAATTTGAGCAATGTAGAGCCGAATCAGGCTTAGTTAAACATGAAAGTTTTGTAGAAAATGGTGTTAAAGTAGTTGCCTGCAAATTTCAAGCTCGATCCAAACACTTTTAACATGTGAAATGATCCAGAATACTCTTGATGTCCATGAACCCTGTTTCGCGCCCAGATTTCTGTTTTCGTGGAGTTTTCCATTTTGACTATGAAATGCATGATTTGGCTTTGGAGGTCTTCATAAGAAATGTAGGTTATGCCTTGGTTTCGAAACTCCATAAGATTCGTTTCAATCCGATAAGTGTAGCTTCAGTTATGGATATTGTGTCGAAAGGTGTATTTGATAGTCTATGATGTGTATGTGATTGCTTTGAGATGAAATGGTGTTGCTTGTAGGATGGAAAAGTAAGGAAATGTAGGGGAAATGCTGTCCGATCTTTGAAAGAATTTGATGCTTTGAGTTTGAGTTGAAGGCCTTGGACTTGATCGAGGAAACTGTCTACGATGGATGAGGATTATGAGCCGTGGTTGGTGAGTGACCCTCAACTATTTCCCAAGTACTTTTGAAATGTTTCTTGTATTATTTACTCGACTGCATATCATGCGTGCTTGCATGTGAGTTCATGACATGATTTGGCTTTAATGAGTTCTTAGGAAGGCTTGTAGTACTTATTCATGTGACTAGATGGCATATATCTTGTACAGTTTGGATTTGGAATCATTTTATGTATAGTTTGGGGGATTGTTTCCGCTTCGCTTATGACATGTAATTATTGGAGAATTTGATGTAATATTTGAGATTTATCTTGTAATTTAATTGAGGACTTTAGTGAACGACTGTGTCCCGGCGAGAGCTGGGCAGGCGGTCCGCCGAACCCTTTGGTACGCCTTAGGGGGAGGTGGGGCTGTCACATTGAGTGGATGGAATTTGGTGTAAAGTGGTGCTCTACTGGACTGGTTAGTTCCTTGAAAGTTGACGGAGTGTCAACTACTACTCGATCAATCTCTGGTGATGCAAAAGAGGAAATTGGCACTTGGGAGCCATCTGTATCCTTTTACTTACTGTTTATCTATGGTGTTCATTCCTCTATATTTGATGGCTATATTTGATTGAGTACAATTGTACTTTTGTGATTCTTGGGTGCTTGTATTTATGGTACCTCATTGAGCGTAAGCTCACCCCCGTTATCTTTTGTTTTCCTTACAGGGAACAATATTTAGAACCGTGATTTTTGAAGAAAAAAGTACACCTAGTTATAGCTATTCTTTTGTTAAGCTCCTCTGTAATAGTAAACCCTAACTGTATTTTAATCAAGTATAACATTTTGGGCTTTGTAAAGACTCCAATGTCTACATTTATGCAAGTGTATGGTTACGTATATTAATTGAAATGCATGTTTCTCCGGCTATGTGTACTTTTCCTGTATCCGTTGGAAAGAATCAAAGTTCTATTGCGCGTTCGGTAGGGTTTACACATGTTTCGGCTTAATAGTCTTGGCGAGAGCTGGACAGGCATTTTGCTAACCCTTGGGGTACGCCCTAGGGGAAGGTGGGGCTGTCACAGGTGGTATCAGAGCTATTTTGCGTGGTCTGTGAGAACCCGAAAATTTTCTTATTTTCTAGGCTTTATTTTATTGAATTGCACGCCTTTTCTATATTTTCTTTATTAGGAAACTTTTCTAGATAATTTTATTAAGTAAATATAGTTTTAAAATCATTTTTCTAGTACAAGTTAGTTCTTGAGATTTTAGGAGTGCATATTGGACGTGGGACCAGCTTGTGCGTTAAGTACGATAAAATTCGGACAATTAGGTTAAGTTTTGTATACAGGGATTAATTTACTAGGTGTTAAGAGGCAATTAGAGGTTACCTAAATGGATTGATGTTGGAGGGACAAAGGGATAGCTTTAAACCAAAAAGGTGACAAGTGTCACTTTGTGATTAGATCTTGGACTTTGACCATCTTACCCAACTTTACCAAAAATCCAAAAATTGACCCAAAATTGATTCCCATTTCTTTCCTTCTTGGCCGATGATGTGTGCACAGATCTCGGCCCACGTAATGATCCAGTCCGAGTTCCATTGGGCCCAGTTACACGTGCACGAGCCAAGCTTTTCAAAGAATCACTCCAAGCCCTTGTTAGAATTGCCCAAGACCAGCATGGAGTCCACAAAGATATTGAGGGCTTGGAGAGAGACAATCAAGTCACTTACACCATGATCCAAGCCCATGAAGAGTTAAATGGGCCGCCAAGAGAGTTGGCCGAATAAGGCCTTAGGCCCTAGTATTTATTTAGCAATTGATTAGTGTTGAAGTAAGAGCATGGGCCGAATTTTCCCTTTCCTAGTCCCTTTAGGGTTTTAGTAACTTTAGCCTATAAATAGGCTTGCTTTGTAAGGTTTCGGTAGACGTTTTATCAATAAACTTTGCTTATTTTCGTTTATTCTTCTTGTGAGAATTTTCGAGCACCTTACTTGCTCTAGCAAGGGTTTTTTTTGAGCAATCTTGTGTCTTGTCCTTGATTGTTCTACCGACCTATCCCTTGGAGTAATCACCTTCATCGGAGTCGTCGTTCCACCGCCTTTAATCAAAACGTGTCGTCCGTTTGATTCTAGGTTTCGCAAACCAAGCGTAAGACAACCTCGCTAGATCCTTGGGCAAACGTGCTACGTGTCTCGAAACGTGTTGATCGAGGAACGTATCAGTTGGTATCAGAGCTTTGGTTGAGGTATCGTTCGTTATATCCATTGTTTGTCCTTGTTTATCGTTAGTTCCTTTGTGTCCGCTGCAATTGTCTCAAAAAAAAATTTCCGGTCGTTGTTTTGTTGTTGAAGTCGAGTCCAAATCTGTCCATTTGTGCCTTGTTTTACACAAAAAAAAAACAAATCTAACCGAGTAATTTCTTGTTCCAAGTCGTGTCCCTTGTCATAAAATTCTGGTCGTAGTTGTTGTTCTTGTTGCGCCATTGTTAGTCAAAAAAAAATTCTGTTCGTCGAAGTTTGTTGCTCCATTGTTACGTCTAAATCTGTCCATGCATGTGTTGATGTTGCCGTTGATAATCTGCCCATAGCTTGTGTCCTTGTTGCATCCCAATTCTGTCCAAATAGAGAGTCCAAGCCGAAACAACAAGAAAACATAGCAGCGGCAACTAGGGTTTCTTGAGTGCGGCTAGGGTTTCTTCTTGTGCTCAAATCTGTCCAAGTAGCTACATGTGTTGTCCGAGTTGTTATTAATTTCCTAAACTGACTTTTGGGTTAAAACTTGTTGGGGTTGGGAATCCTAAAGTGAACCTACCAGATTTTTATGGTTTCTTGAAGTTCTTGGTCACTACCTAGAAGTTCTTGAAATTCGTGAAAGTATCTTGAGAGAGTTGGGTTGTGCATTATTGCGAGTAGAGGGGCTGACCAGATTTTGGTCTAGATACATTCGGCCAAGTGGCTTGTGCCGCTTGTTAAGGAAAAAAAAATACACAGAAACGCAAGTTGGAGTTCTTGAAACTTGCGTGGGAAATTCTTGGAGGCTTGTACGTGTGCATTGAGGACCAAATCAATTCTGGAATTCAACTCCAAGTTCGGTCAAGTTGTGGTTTAGTTGTTCTTTAAGTCAAAAAAAAAAAGAAAAAAAAAAGAGAAAACAGAAACGGAAAACAAAAGAAAAGAGAGAAGGCCGATTGGCAAGAACAAGGGAAATCCCGCAAGGAGAGGCGTGTCTTATTTCCAAATCAGTTTCTTACATCAAGTTCCTACCCAAAATAGAAAATCGCACAAAGAAAGGAACTCAGAAGTTTTGGCCTACCTCTTCTTGAAAATCTTGATCACCTTGAGCCTTGATCATTTGTACCACCCTTTGCGATTCTTGAGGTTCTTGATCATCTTGAGCCTTGAACACTTGCACCTTGTGATACCCCAACTTTTAGGATCATCTTTTGTTTAGTCTCAAAGAGGATATTACGGTTTCTTTAGTTTATTTTTATTTTAAACCATTATTTTGTTTTAAAGAAGAAACTAAAGTTATTTCTTTGGGTTTGATTTAAAACCTTGTTTTATTTTAAAAGACTGGAAACCCTAAAAGTCTAATCAAAACCCTAGTTTCACTTGTGACTGACCGTTTTCTCAAATTTCTCATATTTTAACTGAAACCCTAAATTCCATTTATGGAATTGTAAAACCCCTCACGTTTTTCTTAAAAATGCCCTTTTATTTGGAAATTATTCATTTATTATGGCCCTACTACCCAATCACCCCACAATAAGTGTAAATGAATATAGAAGTAAGGGTTTTCGTTGTCCGTTTCCAAGTTAGAGCGAATTAGGATTTTCACGTTTTTCTGTAGTATGACTATTCGGTACGGAGTGAGGATCAAATTTGGTAGGTAAGAGTGACTTTTGGATGAGAAAATATTATATGATTAGAAGTGATAATAATAAGTTAGTGATTAGAAGTTAAAAACCCTAGTATACGCGATTTAAGAAAAAATGGCTCGAACCGACGGGTATCAATCACTACCGATTGAACCCCCCACTTGACCACCACTTCCTTACCACCACATATGTGACAGCCCCACCTCCCCCTAGGGCGAACCAAAGGGTTCGGCGGGCCGTCTGCCCAACTCTCGCCGGGACTCAGTCGTTCACTACAGTCCTCAAAGAAATACAATATACATCTCAAATATTACATCAAATTCTCCAATAATTACATGTCATAAGCGAAGCGGAAATAATTCCAAATAAGCCATCCAGTCACGTGAATAAGTACTACAAGCCCTTCCTTCGCCTTGAGCCCTGTGGAGGGGAATAAAATCGTTTTAGGGTGAGCTAGAAGCTCAGCGAGTAACCAGTAAAATCAGTAATCAAATCAGTTTCACAATAGTTCATTTCAATGATGTCATAAATCAAACGATAAGTCAAGAAACAATTACAACATTTACAAGAAACCATACATGAAAAGGATACGTTCATTCGTTCATTCGTTCATTCGTTCGTTCTCCTGTCATTCCCCTTTCCTTCATTCATTTGAAAATGCATTTTTTTCATTTATCAATAAAACCCTCGTTCGTTCGTTCGTTCATTCAACCTTTCCTGGACATCGGCTAGGCTCCACCAACCTCCACCAACCTACAAGGTAATACTCGAGTATACCAAACGTTCACCCAGGTCACCATATCGCCCGACCGAGTCCGCTTCTGGCTCGAGTCGATCGGTAACATGGGGCAGTGGCCAGTTCAGCCAAAAGGCTTACATTCATGCACAAGTAACATTTCAGTCGTTCCATCTTTGAAAATTTCACATTTATCGAGGTCGAGTGCGATAAAGTACACACTCGCCTAGAAAACCCATTTTGGAAATCATTGAAAGCACTTAACACATTATCAAACAATAATACAAGTCATGAAGTCAAGAAAATACAACAAACAAGGATCACTCACATACAAGTACGCATGATATGCAATCGAGTAAATAATGCAAGAAAACAGTTCAAAAATAACTTTGGAAATAGTTTAGGGTCACTCACCTCCATGGCTCAGAAACCATCCATCATATATCATTGCCTTGCTCAAATCCAAGTCTTAGATCACAAACTCAATGCAATCAAGTCCTTTCAAAGCTCGGACAGCGCTTCCACTAAATTTGCTAACTTTTCCAGCCATCATGGCTTCATTATTTTTCTCATTCAAACCCAAAGGTACACACACAACAATAAGTTCATTCAATAGCCATTCAACAAGCTCCTAGTAGTACAAGTACAAGTCAAGCTAGGGAAAAGTCCGGAAATGAAAGTTAAGCTCTAAACCAGAAAAATAGTTTTTGACATCATTTTACGGTTTTGGTACCAATGGCACTACGATTATCAGATGGAGGTGCAAGATACACCGTTTCGAAGCTAGGAGATAGGGTTACAATATTACAGAAGGTCACTCAGCCCAGTTTCGAGCGTAACCAGGTCAAAAATGCAATCTACTACACCAGAACCGCAAAACAGTGTTTCCTTCGCCTCGAGTCCTGTGGAGAGAAAATAAATATTTTAAGGTGAGCTAAAAGCTCAACAAGTATCCAGAAAACTCAATAATCAAATAAGTTTCGCAGTAGTGCATTTAGCTGGTGTCATGAATCAGTAATCAAATGTACATTTATTGCTCTTGTGAGCCAGGGAGATCATGGTACTTAAACATGCAACTCTCCAATAAAATCCAGTATCAGTCAAGCGGTACAAATGAGCCATCGGTGCTCCCATATTCAAGTCAATTGTCATTAATTTGGAGACGTTGGTTTTAAGCACAAGACTTCCAAGCACTCATTTGAGCCAAATCATTGCATGGCAAACACACAAGAAAACAGTACAGGAAACAGTTCGAAAATAATTTTGACAACAATTTTGGAATCGTTTACCAACCACAGCTCATGATCCTCATCCATCATAGATAGTTTCCTAGCTCTAGTCCAATTCCCTCGATCACAACTATCATATCAAGCAAAGGAAATCTAAAATCATCAAGTTCCTCTCACCTTTTTACATTTCCTATTACACCTGAAGCTACACCTCTCGGATTGAAAAAAAAAAAATTCTTATGGCGTTTTGAATCTAAGACACAGGCCTACACTACTGGGTTCCTTCTCTCAGCCCTAGGTTCTCGATTTGGTCGGTCACAGATTTCCAATGACCCTTCCTTAATCCCGAGGTTGTCTAAATCTACATAGATGCCGAAATATCATTTTCTTAGCTTTCCTTTCCATTATATATATACATATATATCTCAGAGGATAGGGTTCAGTTAGGTACATAGACACAGGTAATCAATCAAGAATCCCAAAGATATTTATCTGGTATAGCACAAAATAACTACATATGTAGTTTAAAGTAGTCCACAGGAAAATCAAGTAGACACATAACAATGTGCACATTAATAGGAGAAACAAAATAGGTTTTCAAAGCTAACACGTTAAACATCCACAGTAACTATTACAGTCCAAATCTAACCACTATCTATCAAAACCCTAGCTCAACTTTTATTGGGCAAATCCGCGATAGCATCCGTCATTCCAATCTCCTCAATCGGGTCAATGTCAAGTCCAATACAAGAATCCCCCGTGCTCTAACCTTTGTCATCATAACTTATCTCGAAATCACTTATGATTTCTAGTTACCTCATGATACACAAGACTATACCACTTCCGAATTCACAAGTATTCCCTTAGGAATAGTATTTGGTACTCGAGTATAAGAATCCCAAACTAAGAGAATTTACAACTCAGGCCGTACGCTCCCAAGTGCAAATCAACAAGGTTTAAGATTCCTACCTGACGTACACATCTATCTTCCTCAAGTTGCATGATAAAGAGTTTTACACTTATAACATGCCCGGTTCATAACTTATGCTCAAAGAGCACTTAACCCTTTTAGACACCTTCACCAAAAGTAGGACCATAACACCACTTGGCCCCAAGCTCATTCTGCGCAGAGACCACGCGAAGTGGCTCTGATACCACCTGTGACAGCCCCACTTTCCCCTAAGGCGAACCAAAGGGGTTAGCGGACTGCATGCCCAGCTCTCGCCAGGACTAACGGTTCAGTTTCGGGACTAATACGTTTCGGGACATACAAACGCGCGTAAACAAGTCAAAATCACAAAATAAAAAAAATGAAAACGGAGTCGGTTATGAATAGTAACATCCCCGTCAAAATCCAACGAAACGTCAAGCAAATATTTACATCTCGAAATTAAGCATATACAACCCAAAGGGGCATACCAAAGTATTCAAAAGTGGATACATGTCTGATTTGCCAAATCAAAAGAGAAACGGTCCCAAAAGTACATTTAGGGTTTCAATAAATGAGCTATACAAAAGATGTGTCCAACTAGCTCATTTCGGCAACCAATTATCATATCCAGTCCAAAAGTATTTATTTTCCTGTAAGGAAAAAAAAAAGGAACGGAAAGGGGTGAGCTTGCGCTCAATGAGGTACCAGACATATAGCAGTAAGAAACATGGAACTTCAAATTCAATTAATCACATATGTGCATCAAATAAAGAAGTGAACAAACACCATAGACAGAAAGGATACGGGTGGCTCTCAGTAGCCAAATTCCCATTCGCTTCACCGAAACTTGATCGCAATAACAGTTGACACTCCGTCAACGTTACAGAAGTAACCAATACCGTAGACTCCACTTTCTTCGACTCCTTCCACCTCACGTACCCCCACCGGGCCCGAAATCCAATCAGATCAGAATTGGTAATACTCGAGTATACCGGAATCAAGGGTCTCAATACCCAAAGATCCCAAAACAGACTACCGTGGTTCGTTATCTAATCGACCAGGCCCTTGCCGGCCCGACTCGAGTAACTGGCCACAGGTGTTGAGCTCAGAGGTCCCAGAAAGGTCGTTGGATACAAGCTTCCAAACGACGTCAGAACAGATACAGATCCAGATACAGATAACAGATACAGATACAGATAGCAGATTCAGATACGCGTTCAAAATTGGCATATGAACAGACAAGAGAACGAGTGTGATAAAGTACACCCTCGCCTCCCTTTTTATCAAAACAATATTTGGCTCCAACAGTCATAAATCAAGTATTTCAGATATTCAGATATTTCACATAACGGGTAGCAGGTAGTGGAACACTCACCGGGGTCAGTACAGATACCTCCCAAAAGAGAGCTTTAATCGCCAAGAAACCCTAAAATAATCCAAGGAAAACAATTGAAGGTTCCACTTTCAAAAATCGAGTATATGTGAGGCTCGACTACCAGTCGTATGCCTCGCCAAATAATTACTAAAGCAAGGGTGCAAAACATGATTTTTGGAAACGAAAAGGTAACATGAAGACCTAGGCTCAAACAACCCAAAAGCCCTTCGCTCAAATCACAAGTAAATCCAACTAGCCTTCAAGTAAAATTTCGGCAGCATATCCCTTGTGTTTACCTATTTTCCAGCCATCATGGCTTCATTATTTCCTCAAATCAGTCCCAACATCTCGTACAAAAATAATCTCATTCCCAAAAGCCGTTCACTAGGCTTAATGGCATTCAAGTACAAAATTTAGCTAGGAAATGACCGGATATGAAAGTCAAGCCCTAAACTATTTAAATAAACACAATAAGACTCGATTACAAGTCATAAACCAATGCCAAATACTACCAAAAATAGGGTTCCATAAGCATATACAAGCATTAGTGATGAGAACATGAAGATTTGGATCCCTTTGAAGTTCAAGGAAATTTGTTTGATAGTTGATGGTGCAATCGGGCTTAAGAATCATTGAAGATTTGTCATGCTTATTTCTTGTTATTTATTTAATTAAGTTTTCAGCAAATATTGTTAGTTAATTGGAGTTAGTCTTGAGTTATTTTTGAGTCCTTAATAAGGGGAATAAAGGCTAAGGTCACGTTGACCATAGTTAAGCCTATTTGAGTTAGTTTCCTATTCTAGTTGAATTAGAGTTTTAGGAAAGTAGTTAATTGCTTCCAAATTTATTTAGGAAGTTGTGTCAAGTTTAGAAGTCAAGTCAAATAAGGAAACTTGTATTGTTTCCAATTTAGATTAGGGTTTTGAGTCTTGTAAGGCTATAAATAGCCATGCTTATGATATTTTCAAGGAAGACAATTATGAATAAAATTTGAGAGTTTTTCTCTTTCATGTTCCTTTGGGAACGTTCCTTGATACAAAGTGAGTCATGTCTCCTTTGTTCAAGTTTTGGCTTATCAATTCAAGACCATGTTGAATTGTGGCGCCATTCTACCGTTCTACACAATCTCGAGCTGTCCTTGGTTGGTTTAGAATTCGTCTTTTGTACCCATAACCTGATCAAGATAGATCCTTCCGCTGCCCGATCGATTCGATTTCTTCTCGAGTGGTCCTTGGAGAATTGAGTTCGTATCAATTAGGGGAAACCAGAAAATCCGGAAATGGAATTAGCTTTAGCCCTGAAAAAAATAGTTTTTGACCTCATTTTGCAGTAATGGCACCAAAGGCACTACGATTATCGGATGAAGGTCCAACACCCACCGTTTCGAAGCTAAGAGATAGGGCTACAATATTACAGAAGGTCACTCAACCCAGTTTCGAGTATAACCAGGGCAAACATGCAATCTACTATACCAGAACCGCAAAAACAGATTCACAGAACGTATTCTAGTACAAACATCATAAAACAGCCTACATAAGTCCAAATCCAGAAATTCCAAAGCCATCCGAAAGCTAAGGAACAGGGCTACATTTCATCAGAAGACCTAAACAACCAATTCGGAAGCATTCCTAACCAAATTAACCAATTACAGAAGCAATTCCCAAATTCGGGTAAAACCAGGACAGCAAGGGTAATTTCGACTTTTCTCAAGATACGCTACTCCGATTGACCTGAAATTTTTCAGACACCTCTAAAATATCATTACCTACAAATTTCATGTTTTAACCCAAGGCCAATTCGGCTTCTAAATATGAGCTACAAAATCGGGCAGAATGTAATTCATTAGAACCCTAACTTTTCAATTTTCTTCCAAAACAGAAATTGCTTGCAATTATCCACTTTTTCCACCTCCTATATCCCTTACATACCATTTCCAATCATCATACATAGCCACACAATCATATTCATATTAAAACAGAAAAATCCCCAATAATTACAAAATTTCATCAATTCAACCAAAAATCACAATAAAATCCATAAAGTTGCATCTTATTCCACCACTAATCATAAATTAAGCATCATTAGAGGGAGGAGAGTGGTTCTTCATAACTCACCTTAGAAACAAGAGAGAGAGAGCAACAAGTCCTCTTAGCTTTCCAAACAACTCCACCAAACCCCACACAAGCACTCACTTAAGGTTTTCTATGGAACAAAAGTAAGATTAAGTGGTTGTTTTGATGATTTGGAGCAAGATGGAATCAAGAACTTGGAGAGTTTCTTTCTTTCTTCTTGAGAGAGAGAGCCGGCCAAGATGAAGAGAAAAATGGTGAATTTTTGGTGATTTTTGTGATTTATTTGGTCAATTGGACAAAAGGTGAATAGTGGTCTTACAAGTCCCTCCAACCAAATGGTGACACTTGTCACTTATTTAATGCAAGTCTATCACTTTGTTTCCTCTCACACCAATCCAAATTGCAACCTCTACTTATCTCTTAACACCCGATAAATTAATTCCAGTATCCAAAACTTAACCTAGTTGGCCGAACTTTTCGCACTAGTGGGTCCCACGTCCGGTATACGCTCTTAATTTCTCAAAAACTATTTGATACTAGAAAAAATCATCTAAAAACTATATCTGCTCATAAAAATTATCTAGAAAATTTTCCGGATACAAAAAGTGCAGAAAACAAGCCATTGAATATAATAAAACCCTAAAATGGAAAAATTACGGGCTCTCACACTCTCTCCCCCTTAAAAGAATTTAGTCCTCGAAATTTCTCACATTGGTTCATAAAAATTGATTCCACCGTGAATTCTTCTATCTTAGAAGAACTTCTCGTCATTCATGCCCTAATCAAGTCTGGATAGTTCTTGAAAATCACTCAGGCACTAAGGATCACTCTAATCGAATTTCAAAATATATCTGAGATCTCCCATCCCGTCACACTAACAAGTGAATACAAGTGTTTCCTTCGCCTCGAGTCCTGTGGAGAGAAAATAAATATTTTAAGGTGAGCTAAAAGCTCAACAAGTATCCAGAAAACTCAATAATCAAATAAGTTTCGCAGTAGTGCATTTAGCTGGTGTCATGAATCAGTAATCAAATGTACATTTATTGCTCTTGTGAGCCAGGGAGATCATGGTACTTAAACATGCAACTCTCCAATAAAATCCAGTATCAGTCAAGCGGTACAAATGAGCCATCGGTGCTCCCATATTCAAGTCAATTGTCATTAATTTGGAGACGTTGGTTTTAAGCACAAGACTTCCAAGCACTCATTTGAGCCAAATCATTGCATGGCAAACACACAAGAAAACAGTACAGGAAACAGTTCGAAAATAATTTTGACAACAATTTTGGAATCGTTTACCAACCACAGCTCATGATCCTCATCCATCATAGATAGTTTCCTATCTCTAGTCCAATTCCCTCGATCACAACTATCATATCAAGCAAAGGAAATCTAAAATCATCAAGTTCCTCTCACCTTTTTACATTTCCTATTACACCTGAAGCTACACCTCTCGGATTGAAAAAAAAAAAAATTCTTATGGCGTTTTGAATCTAAGACACAGGCCTACACTACTGGGTTCCTTCTCTCAGCCCTAGGTTCTCGATTTGGTCGGTCACAGATTTCCAATGACCCTTCCTTAATCCCGAGGTTGTCTAAATCTACATAGATGCCGAAATATCATTTTCTTAGCTTTCCTTTCCATTATATATATACATATATATCTCAGAGGATAGGGTTCAGTTAGGTACATAGACACAGGTAATCAATCAAGAATCCCAAAGATATTTATCTGGTATAGTACAAAATAACTACATATGTAGTTTAAAGTAGTCCATAGGAAAATCAAGTAGACACATAACAATGTGCACATTCATAGGAGAAACAAAATAGGTTTTCAAAGCAAACACGTTAAACATCCACAGTAACTATTACAGTCCAAATCTAACCACTATCTATCAAAGAGTTGATAGCTTTCAGCGATTCAGATTTGCTTGTACATCAAACCTTGAAACAGTGGATAACCAAAGATTCAAAAATTCTGCCCTACCATTGCAGTCTGCTTACTCTGGCCAAGCAATTTCGAAATTTGGAGTTCAGACATCTTCCACGTGCCCGAAACGCATTTGCCGATGCTTTGGCCACTTTAGCTTCTATGATCCAATATCCTGATGAATTGAGGATCGAGCCAATTCCGATTCAACTTCAAGACAAACCTGCCCACTGTTGGGTTGTAGACAAGTCCTCCGACAATGTTCCGTGGTATAATGATCTTAAGGAGTTTCTCAAAACAGGATCTTACCCTCTGCATGCTAAGACAAAGGACAAGAATTTTCTGCGTAGAATGGCTTCAAAATTTTTCTTAAATGGAGAAGTGTTATACAAAAGAACCTCAGATTTGAACCTTTTAAGGTGCATTGATGAGGATGAAGCTCAATATATGATGAAAGAAGTGCATAGTGGCGTTTGTGGACCTCACATGAATGGCCATTTGCTAGCGAAGAAAATCATGAGAACCGGATACTTCTGGCTTACTATGGAGCATGATTGTATAGATTTTGTCCGGGGATGTATAAAATGCCAAATGCACGGTGACATTAAACGCGCTCCACCCACTGAACTGCATAGCATGACCGCCCCATGGCCCTGTTCAATGTGGGGTATGGACGTGATTGGTACAATCGATCCTCCCGCTTCAAATGGACATCGATTTATATTGGTGGCGATCGAGTACTTTACCAAATGGGTTGAAGCAGAGTCATTCAAACATGTCACGAAGAAGGTAGTGGCCAATTTCCTGAGAGATCACATCATCTGTCGCTTTGGAGTACCCGAAACGCTTATCACGGACAATGCCAAGAATCTGAACAATGACATGGTAGATGGACTATGTGAGCAGTTCAAAATCAAACACCGCAATTCTGCCATTTATAGGCCTCAGATGAATGGAGCTGTAGAAGCCGCAAATAAGAATCTGAAGAAAATTATCCGCAAAATGACAGAAAAGCATCGCGATTGGCATGAAAAGTTGCCTTATGCATTGATGGCGTACCGGACTTCTATTCGGACATCGACTGGGGCAACGCCATATTCACTTATGTATGGGATGGAAGCTGTATTACCAGCTGAGGTTGAAATTCCGTCGCTACGAATCCTTATGGAAGCTAAATTGGAGGAGGCCGATTGGATCAAGCAGCGCCATGAGCAATTGACTTTGATAGATGAGAAGCGATTCAATGCTATCTGTCATGGGCAATGCTATCAAAAACGTGTGGCCCGAGCTTACAACAAAAAAGTCCATCGGCGGGCATTTGAAGAAGGTGATAAGGTACTGAAGCGAATTTTGTCAATGCAAGATGAAGCTAAAGGCAAGTTCGCTCCAAATTGGCAAGGGCCGTTCATTATCCAAAAGGTATTACCTGGCGGAGCTCTTATTTTGGCGGAAATGGATGGACGGGTTTTCCCTCAACCCATCAACTCAGATATGTGCAAAAAGTTTTTCATTTGATCATGCAAATTTTCTTTAGAAATTCATGCAAATGGCGAAATGCAAGTCAGGCCATCTTCTTTTACACTAAAAAACATTTTATCTCTACTTGTCCCCTTTGAGCCATCAGAATTGACAAATCTCGTTTGATAACCCTTGAGAATTGCAAACCCCACACTGGGGCAAATTTGTTTCGAAAAAAAAAAAACCTACACTGGGGCAAATTTAGTTTTCAAAGAAAAATGCAAAAAGTGAGGAAAATACAATGAAAAATGCAAAGAGAGAAAATCTGATCAAACTGGGGCAAATTTTCCTCAGTTTCGGAGTTGTTCTCAAAAGGGTGCAATCTCAAGTTATTTCACCCCTCGTATCAAATCTGCTTTCAAGCCTCAATCTTTCTTGAAAAACACCCCACCTGACCTCATTACAAAAGCCCAAAGTCCTGGTTTTCGTCACTTGCTGCATTTCTATAAGAAAATTTGTTAATCAACTGGCAGGTGATGTCCGTAATGTCTTCGCCTAATTTTACAAGGGAAGTACATTTTACTGATGCCAGAAATCTTTAATTCATGTTTCTGAGTCGATCATGGTCGAGATATTTCATTCTTCTTTAGGTGAAAACCCGAAGGGGCACCTCGAAAAGAAAAAAAAGAGAAAAAAAAACAACAAAAGGGGTGGGGGCAACCTTGGTGAAAACCCGAAAGGGCGCCAAGGTAGGTTTTCTCAACAGACAAGCTCAAGAAGGAACAGCCGGTGACCTGGTTCATTTGGGGTTTTCCTCATATTTGTGATACTTCTGCCAATATCGGATTCCGAAGAGAAAATATCCAAAGTTTTGAATATGATATTCGTTGGTTAAATTTGTATTTGTTCTTTACAAATATTCTTTTGCAAAATGTATCTTTATAAACCTCTTGGTTATTCTCAAATTATTTGTGTGTGAATGCTTATGATTGTCTACATTCTTTTGCATGCTCATCTTTGCCTAACATAGGAAATCATCTTGCATATACATTGATTTTTATATGACTAATTTTCATGCATCATTCTTTCACCATTAAATTCAAATGAATGATAAACCCTGAGGTTTGTGCAAAGATAGGGGATTCAATCATCAGTTACAGGGAGTAACATACAACAAAGCTACCACCTGGATTGGGTGACGTGGTAAATCTGCATTTTATCAGTCTCAGAAATTGAAAGGTTTAAGGCAGACGCCGCCGAGCCGAAATAAAAGCATCACAAGACTCATGTTTACACGACTCTCAAGGCAAACCGGATCAAATAATGGTGGCAAGCCCATTATTTCTTCTTTTCTTGCAGGAATGTTGCATTTACAAACAAAAGCAGCCACTCTCTTTTTGGCACCTAAACCGATGTCAGACAAAGCTTCCCAGTAAACAAGGATCGATGTTATTTGCAAGACTCGATCATAAGAAACAGCATCAGCTATCGTTTCAGTCACAGAAATCCAAATTTCCCTCTTGGTACAAAAGTTGAACTATTCTCAGGTAAAAAAAAAAAAACTCAATTCATTGTTTAAACTTCCCCAGTGAAGTCCCCTTTTAAATCCTTGTTCGGGTCAGTCCCGTTTTAAATTCCTGTTCGGGCCAGTCCCGTTTTAAAATTCCTGTTCGGGCCAGTCCCGTTTTAAATCCCTGTTCGGGCCAGTCCCGTTTTAAAATTCCTGTTCGGGCCAGTCCCGTTTTAAATTCCTGTTCGGGCCAATCCCGTTTTAAAATTCCTGTTCGGGCCAGTCCCGTTTTAAATCCCTGTTCGGGCCAGTCCCGTTTTAAATCCCTGTTCGGGTCAGTCCCGTTTTAAAATTCCTGTTCGGGCCAGTCCCGTTTTAAATCCCTGTTCGGGCCAGTCCCGTTTTAAAATTCCTGTTCGGGCCAGTCCCGTTTTAAATTCCTGTTCGGGTCCCGTTTTAAATTCCTGTTCGGGCCAGTCCCGTTTTAAATCCCTGTTCGGGCCAGTCCCGTTTTAAATCCTGTTCGGGTCAGTCCCCCTGTTCGGGTCAGTCCCGTTTTAAAATCCCCAGTTTTAAATTCCTGTTCGGGTCAGTCCCGTTTTAAATTCCTTGTTCGGGTCAGTCCCGTTTTTTAAAAGTCCTGTCCGTTCAAATCATTTCTGCAGCCGAATAACACAGGTAAGTATTTGGTGTCTACTTCTTTGTCTCAAGTTTTTCAAAACTCAAACAAAGAGGGGCAAACTGTAGACACCAAATTTTTAAATAATTTGTATGTTGCATCTAATTCATGATTTTGTTTTAGATTGTCTGCATTTTAGTTGTTACCTTTTTATTTGTCTTTTATTTGCTAATTATTTGTCATATTAATTTTGTTCACATTTTAGTTTTAGTTTTAGTTTTAAGTTTTAACGTAAAATTTGTGAAAAAAGAAAAGAAAAGAAAAGAGGAAATTGATGAAAAATGGAAAATTGTGCTTTGTGGATTCTAGTTTATTTAGATTTAGTTTCTATTCAATAAATTAAAAAAAATCAAAAAAAAATCAAAAAAAAAAATCAAAAAATCACAATTCTATTTCTGCCGGCTCCATTTTCCACTTCTCAACCTAGCACCTTCCATTGTTATTGCCGACTCCACTCCACTCCACTCCACTCCCAATACCTCAATATATACATCCCACTACGCTATATCATTGCCAGTTCACTACAATCATGATCACTCACCATAACATTTTATTTTTTCAATTGTTCCTATGCCGGGAGCTGTGAAGTGATCAGCTTCTTTGGAAATAACGACGAGAGAGAGAGAGGTGAGGACTTAGCTTATCTTCCAGCCTCACTTCAAGACCAACCGAGAGAGGGAGAGAGAGAACCGAGAGTCAAACTTCCTCCAATCCAGCCGCAAGTTTGAGCCAGGGAGAGGGAGAGTTGCGGACTGCAATTCTGGACAGCCGAGAGTGGAGGATTTGCAGCTGCTAGTCGTGTGTTTTAGGCTTCAAGCTAAGGTAATTTCTGAACTTAGATGAGTTGTTTATGGGTTGATGAAGCTGACTATAAGCATGCATGTGGGATTGTGTGGTTAGATGATAGATTAAATCATAGAAAAATCTGTTTGAGAAGGAAGTGAAGCTGCCGAGAGCTTGAGCTGGAAGTTTCGGTTTTTAATTTGCTAGCTGTGATGATCTGAGCTTAATTTTGGACTCAACCTGATAGATAGTTTCTTATTTGATGTTGCATGTGAACTACGTGGCCTGAATTTCGGTTGAATGGCTGGAAATTTTAATGGAAGTTGATGGATTGCTGAAACAATTTTTCCAGTTTAGCCGTTGAAGTTGTTTTGGAAATTGCATGGGTATTTTAGCATGAAATTTGCTGGAAAGTGGTTGATTTTCACTTGGTTAGGTGTTTGACTAATTAAAATTAGATGATTAAGCTTTGCAGGAAGTTTATTGGTCCGGCTAAAAAAAAATGAAATAGTGAACGGCTACATGCAAGTTCATCCAAGGATGGCGAACAGAATTTCTGGATTTGTGGATGTTTATAGTTGCTGTCCGAACTTGATCTGAACTAGAAATGATAGTAATTTCATTAAGTAGCCTTGCATGTTAGTTTTGGGTACTTAACACAATGATTTAACCGAGGTAAATTCGGATTCATGCCCAAGTACTTGCTGGAAAATGCATTTCAACTTGCCAAATCAGTTTTATATGTTCCAGATTTTTCAACTTGCTGAACGTATTTTATTTGTATTTGCACTGGATTTTGCTCAGTTTTTTTTTTCTATTTGTTTGGATGATGGTTTGCTGCCTAGTTTAAAGCCTTGTGTTTGGATTTGATTGTGTTTGAAAGCTGGATTTTGTAAAGTGCCGAATTGCAGAAAGCTTGCTGCGTTTTTTTCTGTTTCATTCTTGTGCTGTTTAGTTTTCTTTCTACCTTTGATGATTAGCTCCATTTTCTTGTTTTAATGCTACAATGAAGTTACAAGTTTAGTTGGTGATTGGTAGTTAAAACTCTGATATATGGTGAACACATTTGTATGTTGAAATGCAAGAAAAGCTGCGGCTGAAGGTGCACAAAGCCAGATTTGCTTCTTTTATTATTGATGGATAATGAATTTCCTTCCTTTGTTGATGATCAAAACCAGATTTGCCATCTTAATCTTGCACCCAAAATTTCATGTTTTAAATTGGGTCAATAATTTCTGGGTTGATGAATTTGTTTGCATGATAAAAATGCGAAAGATTGCGGCTGGAAATTGCTGCTGCACTTTGTTTTTTTTAGCAGTCACCGAACTATATTTTGCTTGTTTGAGCATGTTAAATGGTTTATGTCTTGGGGTATACTAGTGGGTAACATGCGATATTTGCCTCATTATGTTTTGATTTGAGCTCATGGATGGTCTGTACAAAGAGTAAGCTACAAATTTGCAGCAGATTATAAGAAAGTTTTTTTTTCATTTTTCTTCGCATGAGAGGCTGCCAGAATTTGTATTTGGAGTTGTTGGCCTGTTGAGTTACGCTTGTCTTTGATTTAATGTTGAAGCTTGGATCGATTGGCTGAATTTTTAATTGTGCTAGGAGTGCATTTGAGCAACTCGGTAATGCAGCAATTCACCAAAACTGGTTTAGTTGTCTACCTTGCTAGTTTTCAGTTTTTGCAGCATGAAATAGGAAGAACAAGTCAAAGTTGCTGGATTTTGTTTTAGCATTTGAATATTCTTGTTTTCTGGATTTTTGCGTTCCGAAGAGGGGGAAGAATGTTTGATCTCCTTACAAGTTTTTTTGTTTGTTGGATTGTGTTTGCATGGTAGAATGGAAAGAAGCCACGGCTGGAAATGAAATTTGTTGCAGAGAAAGTTTCTTCTACGTGATTGCATGGCTTTTGCATGAAAATGACTTTCAAAAATCGCACTCCAACCCCTTGGCTTCCATCTAATGCTTCCATGGCCCAATTAATTGGAAACTTAATTAATTTTGTCCTCCTAACATGCCATTTCCTCTTTAATACATCTTGATTTGTTTTGGGTAGATACTTAAGGGATTGTAGAATGAATTTGAAGGGTCTAATAATTTCTTTTTCCTAGACTTGTAGTTAATTTGATTTTTTTTGGATTCTTTGGCATTTGGTTGTTTAGCTACTAGTAAATTGCTCCTCGTTTACCTTTTTGTGAATTTTCTAGTTTGATTTGGTAAGTTTCACCTTAGATTCTTAATTTTATTTTATGTTTTTTTAGTTCCTTAGTGTTTATAATAGTAATAAATTGGCCCTTTAGACCTCTTTAATTTTTTTTCCAATTGGGTTTTTGTTTGTCTTAATTGGTTAAGTACGAGTAGTTTACTTTCCTTGGAATGCTTCGAGTGATTCAATTTGACGGTTGTTTCCATTTTCTTTTAATTTTTCTCAATTAAAGTGGTACCTTGACCTTTTTATTGTTTTGAAGCCATTTTTCTTTCATTTGGTCACCATTCAAAGGGGGCGGTATATTTTCTTTTATCCCTTTTTGTATCTCTTCTATGTGATCCAACGTGTTACGTGGAAATTACATGACTATTTGCTTTCATTGCCTTTCTTTAGTTCTTTCATTTCATTTACTTTTGCTTTTATTTAAGTTCTTCTTTATGGGGTATGTGTACACCTCTTGGCTTGTAATAGATAGGGCTTGGAGGAGCATTCAATGAAGACCTATCGAAGACGTGTGCCTAGCTAGCAAATGTAATAGTTAGGGCTTTAATTGCCTATGTGTTATGTGTTACTTGCTTTAATTAGGTTCTTGCATCTAGTTGAGCATGCTAAGTGTTATGTGCTATGTGTTTATAAGTGTTTGGCATGTCTACTCGCTTTCCATGGTCATGAATGAATGTGATGGACGAATGTACGTTTCCACTAGTCCAACGCTAGTCGGAATTCATAGAATGGGCTAGTCCAACGCTAGACCCTTAGGGATTTCCCCTCGTTAGTACATGTTTGCATGTTCATTACATGTCATGCATTCTTTTAGTTTTATCATTTTGCATGCCCCTCGACCCCCTTTTCCCTCCATTTTAGGATTTTTTGCATTTCATGCTAGTTATAGGGTTCATTTGCTTGAGAGTCCCCTTAAATATGGGATATAGACGAGTGTGGCTTTTTCTAAGCCTTAGCACGCTTGTATTCCCTCTATAAAAGGGTAAATTGAGTCACGATTTAGGTCTCCCCGTACCCAATATGCATGCGTTCCCTAGGCTCATGCATTCTAAATCCACTCTATCATTACACTTTCACTTTTCATTCCATTTGCACACATACACCTTTTATCCCTTCACTTGCACACGAACACTTTTGTTCCATTTTGCACACATGCACCTTTATGTTTCTTCACTTGCACACGAACACTTTTATCATCACTTGCACACATGCACTTCATATTATCATTTCACATACCGTACCTTGCCCACTCACGTGCACATTTTCCTTTACATATTTATTGTTTTTTTATTACTTTTTCAAAACTCATGTCCTCACATTGCATACATGCATTCCATTCATTTGCATCCCACTCGCATTATTCGTGACTTCTTCAAAGGATCGTCATTGGGCTTCACAATTAATGTGATTGGCACCACTCAACCTTTGAAGAGAAATTTCCCCAATACCCCTAGGTCTAGGGTTTGCATTCATGTAGTACATCCAAATGTAATAAATTCTTTGATTAAAACAAGAAAATCTTTGATTAAATCAAGCAACTAGCCTTGGCTAGGTCGAAGGGGTGCCTTGGATTTTATCCTTGCCTTCCCCTTCGTCAAATGTGACTCCCGAACCTTTTTCGTTGGTTTACGTGGACTAGGAGTCGTTTAAAAGGGGTTTCTTACTACTTTTTCCTATTTTTCTTTAAAAATTCATTTTTAGGTGACTTGGTACACCTTAACTCATTACCAAGTGGCGACTCCGATTTTTTATTTCAAAAAACCCTTTTTAAACTATAATTTTGGGTCAAATCGTCGCATTCTCAAACCCCCATTTAGACCCATTTTTCTTTTAAATCACAATTCATTTTCCAAATCACAAATTGAATCAAAAAATACATTTTTAAACCATTTATTTATTTTATCAAAAAATGGGGCGCGACAGACTACACGTCGTATGCCTTGCCAAATAAATACTAATGCAAGGGTGCAAAAACATGATTTTCTTGGAAACAAAAAGGTAACATGAAGACTTAGGCGCAAACAACCCAAAAGCCTTTCATTTCTACCAAAAGGCAAATCCAACTTAAAGGAACCAAACGGCCTAGAAAATCGGGCAGCACTTCCCCTAAATTTCTTACTTTTCCAGCCCTTAAGGCTTCACTATTACCTCAAATCAGTCCCAACATCTCACACAAAAGTCATCTCATTTCCCAAAAGCCGTTCACTAGGCTCAAAGTAGTACAAGTACAAAAGTTAGCTAGGAAATGATCGGAATGAAAACAAGCCTTAAAACTATTCAAATAAACACAATAAGATTCGTTTACAAGTCATAAACCAAGGCCAAGTATTACCAAAATAAGGTTCCATAAGAATATATAAACATTAAAGGAAACCAGAAAAATCCGGAAATGGAAATAAGCTTTAACCCAAGAAAACAGTTTTTGACGTCATTTTGCGGTTTTGGCACCAAAGACACTACGATTGTCGGATGAGGGTGCAAGACCCACCATTTCGAAGCTAAAAGACAGGGCTACAACATCACAGAAGATCACTCAGCCCATTTTTGAGTGTAAACAGGTCAAAAATACAAGATACTTCATCAACAACGTAAAACAGATTCACCAAAACGCATTCAAGCGGAAACATCATAACTCAGGTTCTACAAGTCCAAATCCAGAAATTCCAAAACTAGTTGAAATCTAAGAAACAGGGATAAATTTCATCAGAAGACCTCAACAACCAATTCGGAAGCAATTCCAGCCAAAACAACCAATTACAGTCGCAAATCCCAATTTCGGGTAAACCAGAACAGCAATAGTAATTTCAACGTTTCTCACTCTACACAACTCCGATTGACCTGAAATTTTGTAGGCACGTCTAAAATGTCATTCTATACAACTTTCATGTTTTGAGATAAGGCCAATTCGGCCTCTATATATGACCTAAAATTTCGGACAGAATGAAGAACCAAGAACCCTAATTTTCCAGATTTCTTCCAAAACAGAAATTAATTGCAATCTTCCACTTTTTCCACCTTCTAGAATCATTATATACCATTTCCAATCATCATACATAGCCACACAATCATGCTTATATTAAAACAGAAAAATCCCCAAAAATAATAAAAAAACTTCACCAACTCAACCAAAACTCAAGATTTAATCCATAAATTTGCATCTTATACTACCACTAAGCATGATTTAAGCATCAATTAAAGGAGGAGGGTGGTTCTTCACAACTTACCTTAAGAAACAAGAGAGAGAGAGCTATTGGTCACCTTAGCTTTCCAAACAACTCCACAAAACAACTCACTATCACTCCCTTAAGTGTTTCTATGGAACAAAAACAAGTTTAGATGGTTGAATTCTTGGATTTGAGCAAGAGAGAATCAAGAAGTTGAAGAGGTTTTCTTTCTTCCTTTCCTAGAGAGAAATTCAGCCAAGCTTGAAGAAAAATGGAAGATATTTGGTCAATTTTTGGTTTTATTTAGTAATGGGTAAAAGGTTGAATAGTAAGTCAAAACAAGATTTAATCATATGGTGACACATGTCCCTCTCATTAATTCATGCCTAACTTGTTTTTGTCTTTCTCACACCTATGCACTTGGTACCTCTAAATATCACATAACACCCGGTAACTTTAAACCCAGTATCCAAAACTTAATCTAGTTGGCCGAAATTTTCCGAACTTTTCGCACTAGTGGGTCCCACGTCCGGTATACGCTCTTAATTTCTCAAAATCTATTCGATACTAGAAAAATCATCTAAAAACTATATTTACTCATAAAATTTATCTAGAAAATTTTTCCGGATACAGAAAGCAGAAAACAAGCCATGAAAAATGCGGAAATCGAGAAAATGCAAATTACGGGTTCTCACAGTTGCTCACGAAATCTCTTCGCGCGAGCCCTAGTAATGGATCTGCTTGGAGCTTGCACGCGATCCTCAGCCCCTCGGTCACTCGAGCCATTGTTGGCATGCCTACGTACCATGGTGCTATCATTCCCCTCCTCTTGAGAAGGATTTTCCCTCAAATCAAACGCATCATCTGCATCAAAAGGAGCTAAGTCAGAAACATTAAATGTAGCACTAACTCCATACTCACCAGGAAGATTAAGTTTGTAGGCGTTATCATTGATGCGCCCCAACACTTGGAAGGGTCCATCACCCCGTGGTTGTAATTTGTTTCTCCGTTGAACAGGAAACGTTCCTTGAGCATGTGCAACCACACCCAATCGCCAGGTTCAAAAATTAACTTTTGGCGACCCTTGTTAGCTTGCTTGACATATTGAGCAGTTCTCCTCTCAATGTTGGCCCTGACTTTCTCATGCAGTTGCTTAACAAACTCTGCACGTTTCTTACCATCCAAATGTGCGCGCTCATTACTAGGTAATGGCACTAGATCAAGTGGTGTTAGTGGATTAAAACCATAAACACATTCAAATGGAGAGAAACCAGTAGTAGAATGGATAGCCCTATTATAAGCGAACTCAACATGAGGTAAACACTCTTCCCATGATTTCAAGTTCTTTTTGATGATGGCACGCAACAAAGTACCTAATGTACGGTTCACCACCTCAGTTTGGCCATCAGTTTGGGGGTGACTAGCAGTAGAGAATAGCAATTTGGTGCCTAACTTAGACCAGAGTGTCTTCCAAAAGTAGCTTAGAAATTTAACATCTCTATCAGATACAATGGTCCTAGGAATGCCATGCAATCTCACAATCTCTTTAAAGAATAAGTTAGCAATATGAGATGCATCATCCGTTTTATGACAAGCAATGAAGTGTGCCATTTTAGAGAACCTATCCACTACCACATAAATGGAGTCATGGCCATACTTGGATCTAGGCAAACCAAGTATAAAATCCATAGAAATATCTACCCATGGTGCACTAGAAATAGGTAATGGGGTGTAAAGGCCATACGGGTGTACCTTGGATTTAGCTTTCTTACAAGCTAAGCACCGTTCCACCACCCGTGCAACATCTCTCCTCATGTGCGGCCAATAGAAGTGTTCCTGCAGCATGACAAGAGTCTTATCAACCCCAAAGTGTCCCATAAGTCCACCTGAGTGGGATTCCCTTACCAAGAGTTCTCGGAGTGATCCATGTGGGATGCAAAGCCGATTGGTACAAAACAAGTATCCATCGGAAATGAAGAACTTACCTTGCCCAGTGTGTTTGCAAGAAGTGTAAAGCTCACCAAAGTCACTATCTTGGGTATAGAGCTCTTTAATCAGCTCAAACCCTAACAACTTAGCATCTAAGGAGGTGAGTAGAGAGTACCTTCGGGAGAGTGCATCCGCAACCACATTAGACTTACCAGCCTTGTATTTAATCACGTACGGAAAGGACTCCACGAATGCAATCCATCTTGCATGCTTCTTGCTCAAGGTGTGCTGGGCCTTAAGGTACTTAAGGGACTCATGATCGGTGTGTATCACGAACTCCTTAGGCCTTAAGTAGTGTTGCCACACTTGTAGTGCTCGAATGAGGGCGTACAACTCTTTATCATAAGTTGAGTAGTTTAGTGCAGCCCCATTGAGTTTCTCACTAAAGTAGGCAATAGGTCTTCCTCCTTGGTTCAACACAGCTCCAACTCCAATACCTGAAGCATCACAATCAATTTCAAATGTCTTAGAAAAGTCAGGTAAAGCAAGTACAGGTGCATGTGTGAGTTTGTGCTTTAAAGTGCGAAAGGCTTGTTCTTGAGAATCTCCCCAATGGAAGTTCTCAATCTTCTTGATCAACTCGGTCAAGGGTGCAGCAATAGTGCTAAAGTCCCTCACGAATCTCCTATAGAAACCCGCAAGTCCATGGAAGCTTTGAACATCACCCACGGACCGTGGTGTCGGCCACTCTTGAATAGCTTGCACCTTTTGATCATCCACCTTCATTCCCTGCGCACTTATAACAAACCCTAGGAACACAAGCTCGTTAGTGCAAAAATTACACTTCTTGAGATTGGCATAGAGCTTCTCTCTTCGAAGTACATCCATAACAGCCCTAATATGCTCTAGATGCTCATCATAAGACTTGCTATAAATTAAGATATCATCAAAGTAAACTACCACAAATTTTCCTAAGAATGGACGCAGAACATGATTCATTAACCTCATGAAGGTACTAGGTGCATTAGTTAGCCCAAGAGGCATTACTAACCACTCATACAATCCATACTTAGTCTTGAAGGCAGTTTTCCATTCATCCCCCTCCTTAATCCTAATTTGATGGTACCCACTTTTGAGATCAATTTTGGTAAAGAACACAGCCCCATGTAACTCATCAAGCATGTCATCTAAGCGAGGTATAGGGTGGCGATACTTTACCGTGATGGCATTTACGGCTCTACAATCGGTGTACATTCTCCACGTACCATCTTTCTTGGGCACCAAAATGACTGGGACAACGCACGGGCTTAAGCTCTCACGTGCCCATCCTTTGCCAAGCAACTCATCCACTTGCCTTTGCAACTCCTTAGTTTCCTCCGGGTTGCTCTTGTAAGCTGGCCGATTTGGCAACGAAGCTCCAGGGACGAAGTCTATTTGGTGCTCAATGCCTCTAAGCGGTGGTAATCCACTTGGCACGTCCTCGGGGAAGATATCAGTATATTCCTGCAAAAGAGACTTAACCTCAAGAGGTATATTAGTATCCAGTTCATGCACATTCAGAGCTACTTCTTTGCTAACAAGTATAAGAAACGACTGCTTATCCCTCATTAATTTCCTCACTTTCTTGGCTTTTATCAGGAGCATTTGTTTTCCCTCGGATTTTACCTCACTTGCCGAGCTATCTATAGCCTTTTTCCTCTCTTTTTTTGCCTCGGCTTTCTCATTTTCTTTCTTTTTTGCACTATGCTTCTCAACTCTTGTTGCAATTTCAATTGGTCCTCATGCACTTGTTTTGGGGAAAGGGGAGCTAGTGTGACTTTCTTACTATTGTACAAGAAGCTAAACTTGTTAGTCACACCATCAAAAGTTACTTGTCTGTCAAACTGCCAAGGCCTACCTAGTATAATGTGACTAGCCTGCATAGGAACTACATCACATAATACTTCATCAGAATATTTATGAATTTGGAAGGATATAAGAACCTGCCCAAAATTGTTGAGCCATTGGAGTTTGTAGGGTCGCGGTGATCCCTTGTAGGCAGCTTCAAGTTGTCCACCATGAGTGAACTAGCTACATTTGTGCAGCTCCCACTATCAATAATCACACTACAAAGTGCTTGGTTGACGAAGCACCTGGTGTAGAAAATGTTCTCCCGTTGAAGCTCGTCCTCCTTAACACGTGCAGTTAATGCTCTCCTTGCAACCAAGGTAGTTCCAAAGTGTCCCTCGGGTGCATTATATTCCTCTTCATTTGGTAACTCATCATCACTACCTCCTTCAAGAGGTGGAATGCCTTCGTACTCGGCTTCATCCTCGCTCACGATCTCGCCATTTTGCATCATAATCATAGTCCTTTGGTTGGGACATTAACTAGCAATATGGCCCTTACCTTGGCATTTGAAGCACCGAGTATCACGAGCTCTAGATTGTGCCCTAGGCTCCTCGAACTTCAGATTCGAAGAGGGCGGTTTCCCCACATTAGAATTACCCACCTTACCTCCCTCGAATCTCGGCTTTGGTGTATGGGCATTTGGTGAAGTTCGAGAATCATTCCTGGATTGGAACGAGTGGTTGGTGGAGTAGGTGGTATTGCTGAAGTTTGGTCGAGTAGTACCCCTCCTCTTGAGCCTTTGTTCGACCTTAATGGCCTTGTCTACAAGCTCATGTAACTCCATAAAATGTTGAAGTTCCACTCGTTCAGCAATATCGGGTCTCAACCTGTTCAAGAATCTTGCTATGGTGGCTTCGGGATCCTCTTGTACATCCGCTCTAAGCATCAGGATCTCCATCTCCTTATGGTACTCATCCACACTCCGGTTGCCCTGGACTAGGGTTTGTAATCGATGGTACTGTGACGCCCCGAAAGAAATTTTCTAGGGTTTATTTTATTGAATCGCCGGCCTTTTCTACATTTTCTTTATTAGAAAAATTCCCCAGATAAAGTTTATGAGCAAAGATAGTTTTAAAATGATTTTTCTAGTATCGGTTAGTTTTTGAGAAATTAAGAGCGTATTTTGGACGTGGGACCCGCTAGTGCGGTAAATACATTATATTTTTGACAACTTGTTGGAATTTTGTATTAAGTGATATTATTTTACAAGGTGTTAAGATATTTGTATTGGAGAGACAAAAAGATAAGTTTTAAACCAAAAGGTGACATGTGTCACCTTCTTATTCAAAGTTGGACTTTGACTAATTTGCATCACCTTTACTAAACCTCAAAAATTGACCAATTTCTCTCCATTTTAAGCTTGTCTTGGCCGAACCTCTTGGAGCAAAAATACAAGAAGAAAGCCTTCAACTCCAACTCCAACTCCATTTCTTGCTCAATCTTGTGAATCAACCGTTAAACTTTCAAATTCCTCCACAAAAGTCACTTGTTTAGGAAGATTGAAGGTAGTGGTGGAGTGATTAGAGAAGGCAAAGGACTAAGCCATCAACTTTCTTGATATTTCAAGGTTCATGTCTAGCAATCCTTTCTTTGTTCTTGATTATGCTAAATTAGTGACTTGTGATGGCTAAAGAGATGGTTTGATGGATTATTTCTTGATTTGTGGTTGAAGTGATGAAGTTTTATTATTTTTGGGGATTTTTCTGTTTTAATATGAACATGATTGTGTGGCTATCTATGATGATTGGAAATGGTATATAATGACTCTAGAAGGTGGAAAAAGTGGATAATTGCAAACAATTTCTGTTTTGGAAGAAATTTCAGAAAATTAGGTTTTGTGAAGGAACATTCTGCCCGAATTTTTAGCTCCTAGTTAGAGGCCGAATTGGCCTTGGCTTAAAACATTAAAGTTGTAGGGAATGACATTTTAGAGGTGCCTGCAAAATTTCAGGTCAATCGGAGTAGTGTAGAGTGAGAAAAGTCGAAATTACTATTGCTGTTCTGGTTTTACCCGAATGTAAGAATTGCGCCTGTAATTGGTTGTTTTGGCTGGAATTGCTTCCGAATTGGTTGTTGAGTGACCTTCTGGAATATTGTAGCCCTATCTCTTAGCTTCGAAACGGTGTATCTTACACCTTCATCCGACAATCATAGTGCCTTTGGTACCATTACCGCAAAATGACGTCAAAACTATTTTTCTGGTTTTGAGCTTAACTTTCATTTCCGGACTTTTCCCTAGCTTGACTTGTACTAGTACTACTTGGAGCTTGCTGAATGGCTATTGGATGAACTTGTTGTTGTGTGTGTACCTTTGGGTTGGAATGAGGAAATAATGAAGCCATGATGGCTGGAAAAGTTAGCAAATTCAGGGGAAGTGCTGTCCGAACTTTGAAGGGATTTGTTTGCATTGAGTTTGTGATCTAAGACTTGGATTTGAGCAAGGCAATGTTATATGTTGGATGATTTCTGAGCCGTGGAGGTGAGTGACCCTAAACTGTTTCCAAAGTTATTTTTGAAATGTTTCTTGCATTATTTACTCGACGGCATCTCATGCGTGCTTGCATGTGAATTCATGATATGATTTTGGCTTCAATGAGTTCTGGGAAAGTCTTGTGCTGGATACCAACGTCTCAACCCTGTTGATGGTTTATGTTCATGTTTATCTGGAGCTCAAAAAGGGGCTCCCTCTCTGTTAATGTTAAATGATCTATTTGAGCGTTGGGTGTTCAAGTGCAATGATTTCACTGGCTCACGAGAGCAATAAACGTACATTTGATCTTGGAATCATGACATCATTGAAATGCATTATTGTGAAATATTTTGATGACTGCTTTTACTGGTTACTCGCTGAGCTTCTAGCTCACCCCAAAAATATTTTTATTCCCCTCCACAGGGCTCAAAGCGAAGGAAGGACTTGTTGTGCTTATTCTGTGAGAACCCGTATTGCCCTAATATTTTCCTAGGGTTTTTCCCCTTTAATTGCATGTTTTCTGCATTTTCTGGCCTAGGAATATTTTCTTGGTGGATTTTATGAGCAATTATAGTTTTAAGATGATTTTTCTCGTATTGGTGAATTTTTAGAAAAATTAAGCATATATATTGGACGTGGGACCCACGAGTGCGATAAGTTCGGAAAAATTCGGCCAATAAGGTTAAGTTTCGGATACTGTGTAAAATTGATCGGGTGTTAAGAGATAAGTAGAGTGGGTGAATGATTGATGTGAGAGGTAAAAGAAAAGATAGGATTGCATTTAAGGAGGTGACATGTGTCGTCGTCTCATTCGTTGGACTTTAAGAATTACTATTCACTTTCTTGACTTTTTTTGACCAAAGGAATAAATATCAAAAAAATGCACAAAATTCACCATTTTTCTTCTCCTTGTGGCCGGTTCTCTTTGAGCAAAGAAGAAAGGAAATTTTCCCAACTTTCAAGCTTCCATATCACTCAATCTTCCACAAACAAGAGTTGAGGTTTGATTTCATTCCATAAAATCCTTTCTTTTGGTGATAGTGAGTGCTCTAGTGAAGTTTGTTTGAAGCTCTAAGGTGGCCATCATCTCTCTCTCTCTTGTTACTTGGTAAGTGATGCTTGAACCCCCCTATTACACCTAATGATGGTTATTTTATGCTTAGAAGTGGCTAAAGTGTTGGATTATATGATTTATTTCTTGGTTTGGCTTGATTTGGTGGAGTTTTAATTTTATGATGAATTTTCTGGTTTAATATGAAATGGATGTTGTAGCCATCTTTGATGATGGGCAATGGACTCTAATGACTCTAGTAGGTGTGAATTGTTGGTAAATGCAATCAATTTTGGCTTTGGGATGAAATGTGAAAAGTTAGGGTTCTTGAACCCCTATTCTGTCCGAAATTTTAGGTCATAGCTAGCGGCCGAATTGGACTTTTCTCAAAACATGAAAGTTGTAGGTATTGGTGAGTATGAAGTGCCTGAAAAATTTCAGGGCATTTGGAGTAGTATAGAGAGAGTTATGCCATTTTTACTGTTGCTATTTTTGGTGAACAGAATGTGCGGAACTGGGATAGTAATTGCCTATTTTGACTGGCATTGGTTTGGATTTTGAAGTTGGTGTCTTCTGATGAAATGTAACTGGATGTCTTAGCTAACTTATGCCTTTGGAATTTCGGCATTGGGACTTGTATAGACTGAGTTGTGTTCATTACAGTTTTGTGTGTTTTGCAAACCTGTTTTGGTAATTCTGGTATAGTATTTTGCATATTTGACCTAGTTGTGTTAGGAACTGGATTGAGTGACCTTCTACATTGTTGTAGCTCTGTTTCTTGGCTTCGAAACGGTGGGTCTTACACCCCCATCCGATAATCGTAGTGAATTTGACGCCATTACCGCAAAATAAGGGCAAAACAGTTTTTCTATTTGGGGCCAAGACTAATGCTATTTCTAATTCTGGTTTGCTATCATGCTTATTTATGCATATGAGACCCTATTGGGGTTGTGTTCAGCATTGTTTTATGACTCGTCGTCGAGTCTCTCTTAGGGCTTGCTTTCATTTTGGTTGTTTCCTAGCTAACTTTTGTACTTGTACTGCTTTGAGCCTAGTGAACGGCTTTTGGTAAATGAGATGACTTTTGTGTGAAATGTTGGGACTGATTTGAGGATATAATGAAGCCTTAATGGCTGGAAAAGTAAGAAATTTAGGGGAGGTGCTGCCCGATTTTATAGGCCGTTTGGTTCCTTTAAGTTGGATTTGCCTTTTTGTGGAAATGAAAGGCTTTTGGGTTGTTTGCGCCTAAGTCTTCATGTTACCTTTTCGTTTCTAAGAAAATCATGTTTTGCACCCTTGCATTAGTAACTATTTGGCGAGGCATACGACTAGTAGTCGAGCCTCATGTGCATTGTGTTTACTCGATTCTGGAAGTAAAACCTTCAATTGGTTTATTTTGGTTATTTTAGGGTTTCTTGGCGATTAAGGCCAATCTGAAGTAAAAACTTTTGAAGTTGAGCCGGTGAGTGTACCACTCCCCTCCATTGCTATTTAACTTGATTTCTGCCCTGCAATCTGTTTATTTGTTCGAGACGAGGGTGTACTTTATCACACTCGTTCTCTAGTCTGTTCATATGCCAATTTACTATGTAAAATTTGAATCTGTTATCTGTGTCTGCATCTGTTCGGATTTCTATGACCTATGAGCTCAATCCTATGGCTAAGTTATTCGAGTCGGGCCGGCAAGGGCCTGGACGATTAGATAACGAACCACGGTAGTCTGTTCGGGGATTTTGGGTATTGAGACCCTTGATTCCGGGTATACTCGAGTATTACCATTTTGTTCGTTTGAGGTGAGCGGGCCCGGTAAAGGGGTGTTTGGTGGACGGAATTCGGTGATAAGAGGGGTCTACGGATGCGTTGGTTCTATATACGTTGACGGAGAGTCAACCGGTTTGGATCAAGTATTGCGCTGGAAATTTGGCTCCTGAGAGCCACCCGTATCCTTCTGATTTGAATCATTGGTTCCTTTGCTTTACATCTGACATGTGTGTCTGATTTGTTAAATGTGAAATGCCATGATTTCAATGCTATCTGTTTGGTACCTCATTGAGCGCAAGCTCACCCCTTTCTGTTCCTTTTGTTTTCCTTACAGGAAAATTTTGCCCTTTTGGTCTGGATTTGACAAATGGCTGCCAAATTGAGCTAGTTGAACATATCTTTTGTATAGCTCATGTATTAAAACCCTAAGTATACTTTTGGGGCGTTTTCTCTTTTGATTTGGCAAACCGTGTATATGTATTAACTTTTGAAAACTTTTGTATGTCCTTTTGGATTGTAATCGCTAAAGTTCAGATGTGAATGTTTGCGTGCTCTTTCGGTTGGGTTTTGACGGATCGGTTACTATTCATGGCTGACTTCGGATTTCATTTTTAAAATTTTGGGTTATTTTACCATTTTGACTCGTTTACGCTCGTTCGTAAGTTCTGGATCGCTATAGATAGTTCTAGTCTGCATCGTGAGTCCTGGCGAGAGCTGGGCAGGTAGTCCGCTAACCCCTTTGGTTCGCCTTAGGGGAAAGTGGGGCTGTTACATATTCACATGTCTGGATGGCCTATATCTTGTACAGTTTGGATTTGGAATCATTTTATGTATAGTTGGGAATTGTTTCCGCTTCGCTTATGACATGTAATTTTGGAGATTTTGATGTATATTGGAGATTTATATTGTAATATTTGAGATTTATTCTTGTAATATATTTGAGGATTGTAGTGAACGACTGAGTCCCGGCGAGAGCTGGGCAGGCGACCCGCCGAACCCTCTGGTACGCCTTAGGGGGTGGTGGGGCCGTCACAGGTACAAATTGTGACAGCCCCACTTTCCCCTAAGGCGTACCAAAGGGGTCAACAGTGTGAGAACCCGTATTTTTCCCATTTTCTAGGTTTTATTATTTTTTCATGGCTTGTTTTCTGCATTTTCGTGAGTAGGAAAATTTCTAGATAATTGTAAGGAGCAGATATAGTTTTTAGATGATTTTTCTAGTATCAAATAGATTTTGAGAAATTAAGAGCGTATACCGGACGTGGGACCCACTAGTGCGAAAAGTTCGGAAAGATTCGACCAACTAGGTTAAGTTTTGGATACTGGAATTAATTTATCGGGTGTTAAGAGATAAGTAGAGGTTGCAATTTGGATTGGTGTGAGAGGAAACAAAGTGATAGACTTGCATTAAATAAAGTGACAAGTGCCACTTGCCTATTGGATGGACTTGTATGACTACTATTCCATGTCTTACCATTTGACTTAATAAACTAAAACTTTACCAAAATTACTCCATTTTTCAAGCTCTAGTGGCCGAACCTCTTAAGCAAGGAAAGAAAGAAAACCTCTTCAATTTCTTCATTCCATCTTGCTCCAAATCACTAAACCAACCATTTAAACTTGTCTTTGTTCCATAAAACCTCTTCACTTAGTGTTTGTGAGTTGTTGTGTGGAGTTATTTGGAAAGTTAAGGTGACCAATTGCTCTCTCTCTCTTGTTCCTAAGGTGAGTTATGAAGAACCACTCTCCTCACTCTCATGATGCTTAATTGATGCTTAGTGGTGGTATAAGGTGCCACTTTATGAATTATTTCTTGATTTGTGGTTGAAGTGATGAAGTTTTATTATTTTTGGGGATTTTTCTGTTTTAATATGAGCATGATTGTGTGGCTATCTATGATGATTGGAAATGGTATATAATGACTCTAAGAGGTGGAAAAAGTGGTTAATTGCAAACAATTGCTGAATTGGAAGAAATTTTGGAAAGTTAGGTTTTGGTTAGGGAACATTCTGCCCGAATTTTTAGCTCCTAGTTAGAGGCCGAATTGGCCTTGGATTAAAACATGAAAGTTGTAGGGCATGATATTTTAGAGGTTCCTACAAAATTTCAGGTCAATCGGAGTAGCGTAGAATGAGAAAAGTCGAAATTACCCTTGCTGTCCTGGTTTTACCCGAATGTAAGAATTGCGCCTGTAATTGATTGTTTTGGTTAGGAATGCTTCCGAATTGGTTGTTGAGGCCTTCTGATGAAATGTATCCCTGTTTCTTAGCTTTCAGCTGGTTTTGGAATTTCTGGATTTGGACTTGGATAGCCTGATTTATGATGTTTCCGCTAGAATGCATTCTGTGAATCTGTTTTTGTGATTCTGGTGTAGTATTTTACATTTTTGACCTGGTTACACTCGAAACCGGGTTGAGTGACCTTTTGTAATATTGTAACCCTATCTCTTAGCTTCGAAACGGTGGGTCTTGTACCTTCATCCGGCAATCGTAGTGCCTTGGGTGCCATTACCGTAAAAAGAGGTCAAAAACTGTTTTTTTCTGGGCAAAGCTAATTCTATTTCCGGATTTTCTGGTTTCCTCTATTGCTTGTGTATGTTTAGGGAACCCTGTTTTGGTGGTATGAAGAATTGGTTTATGACTTGTAATCGAGTCTTATTGTGTTTATTTGAATAGTTTAGGGCTTGACTTTCATATCCGGTCATTTCCTAGCTAAATTTTGTACTTGAATGCCATTAAGCCTAGTGAACGGCTTTTGGGAATGAGATTATTTTTGTACGAACTGTTGGGACTGATTTGAGGAAATAATGAAGCCATGATGGCTGGAAAATAGGTAAACACAAGGGATATGCTGCCGAAATTTTTTCTTAAAGGCTAGTTGGATTTACTTGTGATTTGAACGAAGGGCTTTTGGGTTGTTTGAGCCTAGGTCTTCATGTTACCTTTTCATTACCAAAAATCATGTTTTGCACCCTTGCTTTAGTAATTATTTGGCGAGGCATACGACTGGTAGTCGAGCCTCACATGTGCATTCTGTATACTCGATTTTGAAAGTGGAACCTTCAATTGTTTTCCTTGGATTATTTTAGGGTTTCTTGGTGATTAAAGCTCTCTTTTGGGAGGTATCTGTACTGACCCGGGTGAGTATACTACTCACTTGTGTGTTACTATATGGCTTTGATACTTGAACTTGATGAGTTAAATGTTTATTGTACCATTGATATTGATTGAAGTGAGGGTGTACTTTATCACTCTCACCTATTTCTCATGTTATTGGAATGTTACAAGAAATGTTACATGAAATGAAAGTACTTGACTTGGTGTCGATTGGACGAGTATCCAACGACTACAAATGTTATCATTGAGCTCAACCCCATTGGTAGTTGATTGAATCGAGCCGACGAGGGCTTGGTCGTGCCAATTAATGAACCTTGGGTAAAGTTATATGGAATCTTGTAGTATGCGAGACTCTCGATTCCGGTATACTCGAGTAATACCAAAGTGCAAGTGTTTGGATTTCGGGCCCGGTAGGGGGATGTTAGGTGGAAGGAGTGGAAGTAAAGTGGAGTCTACGGTTGGTTACTTTTGAACATTGACGGAGAGTCAATGACGTCCGATCAAGAAATGCAAACGAGAAAAGGGCTCTTGAGAGCCATCCGTATCCTTTTATCACCATATTTGACGTGTGCCTTTGCTTATTTTGACTATATTGAATGAAAGCTTGATGCTTATATGCACTTGGTTGCGTAAGTGATAGTATCTCACTGGGCAATTAGCTCACACCGTTCCTTTTGTTTTCCTTACAGGAATATGACTCTTTTTGGAATGAATCTTGATAGATGGTTGCCGAATGAACTAGATGTATATCTCTTTTGTATTGTATATGAAGTGAAACCCTAAATGTATCTTTAGGGCCGTTTTCACTTTCAATTTGGCAAACCGTGTATATATTAACTTTTGAAAACTTTTGTATGTCACTTTGGATTGTAAATGCTAAAGTTCAAGATGTGAATGTTTGTTTGATATTTGGTTGCGTTCTGACGGGTCGGTTACTATTCATGGCCGACTCCGGATTTCACTTTTTTTTATTTTGGGTTATTTTGCCCTTTTGCCTTGTTTACGCGCGTTATAAGTTCCGGAACGCAATAGATCGCTCTAAACTTCACCGTTAGTCCTGGCGAGAGTTGGGCAGGCAGTCCGCTAACCCCTTTGGTTCACCTTAGGGGAAGGTGGGGCTGTCACAGGTGGTATCAGAGCCACTTCGCGTGGTCTCTGCGCGGAGTGAGCTTGGGCTAAGTGGTGTTATGGTCCTGATTTCATGGATATGTCTAAGTGCTCGTTTGAGCGTAAGGTATGAACGGGGCATGTTATAAGTGTAAAAATCTTTATCATGGAACTTGAGGACGGCAGATAAGTATGTCGGGTAGGAATCTTTAATATGGATGATTTACGCTTGGGACCGGCCGGCTCGAGTTGTGAATTATCTTAAACGGGATTCTTGCGCCCGGATACGAAAGAGATGAGAGTCTAGGTTAGAAAGAATTGGGCGAACTAGAAATTGCGATTCTATGGATGACTTTGTATGTACCTGACTGACTGTTCTGTATACTTGTTGATCCTGTTATGTGTTCTCTGTATATGTGTTATGTGTTTAAATGCTCTACGAGGGAGTTGAGTAGTTAATTGTTCTTGTTTACTTGTTCCTGTTTAGTGCTGCAAAAAAGAGGGGTTAGGTGCCCTTTAACAGTATATTTATTTTGTGACCTAGATCGACTTAGATTGTATGGAAGGCACACGTAGTGGACGGGGGCGTGGGCGCGGGAATAGGCAACCTACGCCAGACCGGGGTACTGGGGAAACCTCCTCTGGACCCCATCCTGAACCGAGAGTTGACCCCAATATACAGATAGCTGCCGCTATGCAGCAAATGACAAACCTGCTGGCACAAGTGGTGCAGCAACAAGGCCAGAATCCAAACCCTAATCCTGGAAACCCTGAAAACCCTGGCAATCATGTTGAGAGCGAAGACAGAGCTCTTGAACGATTTCAAAAGTTTGCTCCACCCAAGTTCATTGGGGGACCAGATCCGGATGTCGCCGAAAGGTGGCTCGAAAAGATGGTCGATATTTTCGCTGCCCTGCACTATACTGAAGAACGGCATGTGACTTTTGCCGTTTTCCAGCTGGAAGGGGCGGCCCGCTCCTGGTGGAATGTCATTCGGCAAAAATGGGAGCGGGAACAAACGCCCAGGACTTGGGTAAATTTTATGAGAGAGTTTAATGCGAAATTCTTCCCTCCTCTGGTTCAGGAGAGGAAGGAAGAAGAGTTCATCCGACTCCGCCAAGGAGTGAAACCCTAAATGTATCTTTAGGGCCGTTTTCACTTTTAATTTGGCAAACCGTGTATATATTAACTTTTGAAAACTTTTGTATGTCACTTTGGATTGTAAATGCTAATGTTCAAGATGTGAAAGTTTATTTGATATTTGGTTGCGTTCTGACGGGTCGGTTACTATTCATGGCCGACTCCGGATTTCATTTTTTTTATTTTGGGTTATTTTCCCCTTTTGCCTTGTTTACGCGCGTTATAAGTTCCGGAACGCAATAGATCGCTCTAAATTGCACCGTTAGTCCTGGCGAGAGCTGGGCAGGCAGTCCGCTAACCCCTTTGTTCGCCTTAAGGGAAGGTGGGGCTGTCACAAACGGACTGTCTGCCTAGCTCTCGGCAGGACTAATGAGGCAGTTAAAACCGATCTAAAACGTTCCGGAAGGTAATGGCGCGCTCAATCTATTCAAAATTGCAAAATAGCAACAAGAAAATAAAAAACACCGCCAATGAATAGTGGGTGCCATGTCATATAACTCAGGAAATCATTTCCAAACCAAATAGGATACATGAAAAGGGTTAAACAGTGTTATACACATACGTTTGTAATTTACAAAACGAAAGGAAGATAATTAGATCGTTATACACATACGTTTGTAATTTACAAAATGAAAGGAAGATAATTAGATCAAAATACATTTAGAGTTTTTTCCAACTATTGAGGAGCTTTACAAAAAATATATTAAAACTAGCTCAACTCGTGCTTCAAAACATCATAGTCCCCAAAAGTGGTTCCCTGTAAGGAAATCAAAATTTAATGGAGTGAGCTTTCGCCCAATGAGGTACCATCACCCAAGTAACAAAGTTCACATAAGCACAAAGCAATTCAATCCAAACACATCCAATAAGTGAGTCAATTCGCATCACGTTTCAATAAAGATATTTAAAAGGATACGGTCGTCTCTCAAGAGCCCTTATCCCTGCTTGCCGTACTTGATCTCGCCCCGTTGACCCTCCGTCAACGCTTAAGGAGTAACCAATACCGTAGACTCCACTTTCACCGATTCCTTCCGCCTCACATACCCCTATTGGGCCCGAACTCCAATCAGTTCAGAAATGGTAATACTCGAGTATACCGGAATCAAGAGTCTCATATTCAAGGATTCCACATAAACAGTCCCCATGGCTTGTCAATTTTCTCGACCAAACCCTTACCGGCTCGATTCAGTTAACCACCAATGGGTCTGAGCTCAGTGATAACAGTAATGGTCGTTGGAGACTCGTCCAAACGACCCCAGTTCAAGTATGTTCAAGTAGAATTCAATTAATGCAGTAAACAGTCACATAGGCCATAGAACGCAAGAGTGATAAAATACACCCTCGTCTCAAACAATTTCATCCATATACTTAAGCATTCAAGTCATAAATTTCAAGTATAACCAAGCCATGTAGCAACAATCACGTGAGTAGTACACTCACCAAGCAAACACAGAGTGAAATCACAAATTTCTGCCCAACGAGCGCTCCGCGTCACCGGCACGTCCTCAAACATACAACAAAACACAATGAGACTCGAGTACGAGTCATAAACCAAATCTACAAACTACTAGAGTAAGACCAAATAGAACGTATAAGTGCAAAATCAAGCTAGGACATGTGCGGAAATGAAGTTTAGGTTGGAAAACAAAAGGCAGATTTGATGTTGTTTAGCGGAACTAACACAACTTAAGCTACACTTGTCGGATTGAGGTGGAATTTACACCATTTCGAAGCTAAGATAAAGGGCTACACCTTTACTGAAGACCACTCAGTCCGGTTCATGGTGTAGCTAGGTCAAAATTTCAATGTACCAAACCAGAATTGCACAAACAGGTTAGCTAACTGCATTTTGGTTAAACGACCATAACTCAGGCTACCGAAACCCAATTGGGGCGTTTCCAGGGCCGTTAGAAAGTTAAGACACAGCACTAATTTGGCCAAAATCAAACTCAGTACGCAACAGGGTGAACGGTAACGGTCAGTTTGGGTGAACTGCCAACCCTGATCGCCGAACTCCTACCTAGGGCAGTCTGGGTATTTCCATTTTTTCACAGGTTACCGAGCTTAGATTGGGCTGAAATTTTACAGGCAACTATAAAACATTATTTCCTACAATTTTCATGTTTTAACCTAAGGCTAATTCGGCTTTCTTCCTATCCAAACAGTACCTGGCAGAATAGGGTTAATTGAAACCCTAATCTGAAATTTTCCGCACAAAGTGGAAATTTTTCGCAATTAGCTACAATTTACGCACTATAGCTTCATTCTAGACTATCCCAAGCCATCATCCATGGACACACAATATTAAACATATAAAAACAGAAAAATCAAGAATAATTATAAAAATTCATCATTCTCCACCAATAGTCATGATATTGTCCACAAAATCACTTCTTTGACTAAAGAGCCAACTAAGAACCACTTTCTTCCAAACCACTTCACCAACAACCTCACAACCACTAAACTAAGGGTTTTTATGGAGGAATTTCAAGTTTAATCGGTTAGATTTGAAGATTGAGCAAGCTTGGGATGAAGAAAGTTGAAGGCTTTTCTTTTCTTTCCCCTTGAGAGAGTCGGCCACAAGAAGCTTGAAATGAAGATGATTTTGGGTCAATTTTGATTAATTGGTAAAGTTAATGAATAGTAGTCAAAGTCAAGATTAAATCACAAGGTGACACTTGTCACCCTTATTTAATGCAAAGCTATCCTTTTGTCTCTCCCACACTAATCCATTTGGTAACCTCTAATTATCTCTTAACACTTAGTAAATCAAATCCTGTATACAAAACTTAACCTAACTGACCGAATTTTACCGAATTTTTCGTACTAGCGGGTCCCACGCTCGGGTATTCACTCCTAAAATCTCATGAACCAACTTATACTAGAAAAATGATTGAAAAAATCATATTTACTCATAAAATTATATAGAAAATTTTCCTAATATAGAAAATATGAAAAGCATGCAATTCAATAAAATAAAACCTAGAAAATAGGAAAATTTACGGGTTCTCACATAAATCGCTAGTGTAATGTCCAGGTACAAAGCGGGTGCGCATCATGCCTCGAAGCTCGGGCCATGGAATGAGCTCAGGTAGCCCACTTCTCCTTCTAGACTTCTTGATTTGGTCCCACCAAACCACAGCGTACTCGGTGAATTCCATGGTTGCCAACTGTACCTTTTGCACCTCGGTGTAGTTTTGGCAAGAAAAGACCATTTCGATCTTGGATAACCATTCGAGAAAGGTCTCGGGGTCGGACCGTCCTTTGAATTCAGGGATGTTCATTTTGACTCCCTTGAACACATCGGTATGTGCAGTCTGGCTCCTTTGCCTTGGTCGAACTCGAGTTCCTCATCATCATCATCATTATTGGAACCATCGGACTCCTCCACATCCCTTTGCCTTCGCGTGGACTTAGAGTTTTTTGGTGTCCCAGACGCTCGGAGTTGCAGCAACTCATCTTGAATGGATTCTAGCATGCGCTGAAAATGCCTCTCCATTTGCTCCATCATCTGTTCAAAGTTCATGGGACGGGATACTCTTTCATTTCCACTAGACATGGAGTCTCGAGTGTACCTGCAAGGGTTAGTAGCAAAGAAAAAGGAAATAGGGGAAAAAAGTAACGTTTTCTTTTGCTTCTTTTTTTTTGTCACTTCACTCCCTAAGTGTATACTCTCACACTCGTATATGGTCACTCAGATCACTCTAATAAGCTCACCAAAATTTCCTCACAGCCCCTCGCAAAACCTTGAAGAAATTAGAATTCCTCAAGTGCTCACAGTTAGCTTAAAAATCAAGTTCACGCTAGAATTTGAGGTTCGTAAGAGTGGAGATTTTCTTGGAAAACAAAATTAGGACACTAAGAATGGAGTGGTATAATATATCCAAGAATAAAAACTGGAAAAGGAATGGATACGAAAGCTACGAAAATTAAGAATGACGCGCGAAGGTCCTAACCGACAAGGAAGTTATTTCTTTTGCCTTGCTGGAGTTCTTGGTCAGCTTACCAACCAAGGTCACCAAATGCTTAGCAGCCGAACGGGAGAAAATGAAAGACTCAATAAACGCCTCAAGGCTTACCAGGACTCAATAAACCTCTCAATGGACGACTCAATAAACGACTCAAGGCGGACTTTTACGAAGCCTAGACAAGACGATATTGACTCTTGCTTGCTAGAATTTCATTTTACCACTGCCTCGGGTTCAGCTGGGGTTTTTATGGAGAATTGGTTCTGTGTGGAATGCTCCAGAATGGATCAGTTAGCCCTTGATAGTAATTGACAATGGGGCACAAGGTGTTGTAGCCAAAGTGGGAAACAAGTGCTAGTGGGCGGTGGGTTTTGTTTAGGAACTGGTTTGTAGTGTGGCTGGTTAATGTCTGATGTGGTGAGGTTGAGGGTAGTTAGGAAGGCTTGGGCTTGATTTCTGAATTTCCTTGGCTGTCCTCAATCCTAAAGGCGTTAGGAGTAGAGGTGTTTTGAGAGTGCGACTTGTGTTTGAACTAGGAGACTTAGAGCCGAGCTTGTCTCTTGTTTTTTTTTCCGTTGGTTCTCCCCTTTTTTTTTCTTGCAGCTCTCTAATCTATGTCTCAAGAACTCAGATTCAGTCCCAAGGAATTGATTGATTTTTTTTTCTCTGGTTCAAGGTGCAAGATTGCCAAGAAAAAAAAATAAGTTTCCTTCCCAAGTTTCAGAAGTCCTCGATCAAAATCAACACATCGGTCTTGGTTGATCCAAGGGCATCAAGGTTTTAGTCCAGGAAGCTCAAGAACTACCCAAAATCAGTTTTGTATCCAAGATTGCAAGAATCAGCACAAAAGTTCAAGGCTTAAAGGCAAAACAGGTTCGGTAATTGAAGAACAAAAATTTCCAGCAAACGCAACTCAAGACAATGGTATGCGACACTCTTCTTTTTTGTTTTTTTTTGACACTTTTACTGGGTCGTTTGCACAGCCTAGGTGACACAAAATAGACTCCAATCTGGCCGGAATCAGTAGCAATTTGCAATAAAGAGGTTCTGGGCAGATTGCACACAACACCACAAGACACGATATGGAGGAACAAAAAGAAAGCCTTAGCGACTGTAATTTTTTTTCTTTCGGTCTTGTCCCCATTTTTTTTTTCTGTTAACAAACGATGGAACACACAAATAACCCAGACACCACACAAGTGACTCCCAAAAATTCCAGAAATTGAAGACAACAACAAGACAGAACCAACAATGACGACCAGACTTGAAAACAAAGGAAACTCGCGGCCAGAATGCAACGTGCACAAAAAAAAAAATTTTTTTTAACTACCTAGACAGACACGAATTAAGGCACGAAAAGAGGGATAACGATGTTACCAACAAGCTAGCTCTGATGCCAGCTGATACGAATGTCGTCGGTGAGAGATTCGCGACCCAAGATCACTTGTTGGAGTTGACGTCGGACGCAAGAAACGGTAGCAGCGGAAACCCTACGACCCCTCTAATCCCCGTGACTACGAACTTGTTGATACTATCTCAACCCGTAATCAAACGAATTAGCGAACCTCAAGCAAGTGTAGAAGGCGCCACAATTCAAGTGCGATTCTTGAATTCATGAGCCGAACAAGAACACTAGAGTATAACTCTAAGTTGTTCAAGGATTGCTCGGAAGCTATGGAGAAAACTCAGTCAAGTATTTTTACGATAAAAGTGTCTGCCCTTTATTGATGTAATGTAGTGTCTTATATAGGCTACAAGTAAAAAACCCTAATCTAGTAAGGAAAAGGACTAAGGTGCGGTGGACATGGGCCCTAATAAGTGACGAAAACGGAAACGGAAGCTACGGGCTCAACCCTCGACGGGTTGGGCCTCACGTGGGCTTTCCTTCCTAGGTAGCCCACTCTAGCAAATAATAATGAACAAAATAGCAATCCTACCCTTGGCGATTCTACGTGCAACATGCACTTAGCCAATTATTCAAGCTAATCGACTAATGTGGAAATAACTGACTATGATGCTAAAACGGAAACTAGGGTTTGGCAACAACCCTAATCCTCAGGTGTAGCTTCAATGCTCATTACCGGACCACGATCACCTTCACTTGAGTGTATGAATCCTTCAAAGGACTTGTGTATGGCCTGAATAAGTACATTGAGTTGCTCACAAAGTCTCTTCGCGCGAGCCCTAGTAATGGATCCGCTTGGAGCTTGCACGCGATCCTCAGCCCCTCGGTCACTCACATGATGCTATCAGATCTCCTCCTCACTTAGGATCAGCATTTAGAGAAAAGAATCACTCTTTCTTGTTAGCTCATCCGTCAAGAGCAAACAAATGGGTATTATTTCAAATTTTTAGGTGATTAAAAGAAATGATAACTAAAAACTGTATACCAAGATATCTCTTAACTTAGTAACTAAATAGCATCTATCCTATTCAATGCCACATCTTGGTGAAAACAAATAGTTTCTCACCCTTATTTCTTGTGAAAACTTAGTCAACATATATGGATAGAAGAGATAGATATACACTCTGAAACAAGTTATGACCTTATGATCACGAGTGATTGGTAGATCTCTTAGAGACTTGATCCTTACTTCAAGTTGTCATGAAAGATAAGTCAACAATGGACTTTATAAGCTTGTAATGTGGCTTGAAAATAATAGTTAAAAAAATAAGATTTTCAAAAACATTGCACTTAAGATCGTATTCCTTCCAAAAGTTGCCTCAAATTTTGGCGTGGCCTTAAAAGATCTTTTGTGAGAACTCGTAAATTTCTGTGTATACTTTGAATTTATTTCATTACATTTAATCTGTCATTAGAAATATTATATGTAACAAATGAATGGTTGAATTAAATGCATAATTGAATTTCTATAAAACTTAAGAATTTAGAAAATATATATATAAATATATAATAAATAATAGAATGGTGTAGAAAATTTTAGGAATCAAATAAATAAACGATAGACATATTGCGAATTGTGACATTTCAATTCATTATATAGTTGAATAAATACATGCCTAATTAATTTTGTTTAAAACCAAATGTGTGGAAATTTACTGGATCGATATAAGGGAAATTTTTCTCAAGGTACATACAATTAAAACAAAAGAAATATCGAGACAATGTGTGAAATAATAAAATTATGGACTCATGGTAACCAAATGAACTAAGATGAAAATACCAAACCAACCTTAGAATTTTGATTAAACTACCATGCAATCACGAAACAAGCTATCAAAATTTCATAAAACAAAACCAAGTGAGAGGAAGATACTCGTAGGATTTGGAACCGGATGGAAGCTAGGCAACTAACTGCTATCTAAGCGGTGGAAGGGAGAAACATGTAGAAACTGGTTTCTAGCTTAGGCGGTGAACAACACCTGTTAGGCCAGCTGCCATCTATCTACTAAGTAAGGTGATAGCCAAGGGAGAAAGGAGACAGCGGTGGCCGAGTGAAGAATCACCTTTTCACTTCCTTTCTTACCAGACAAATATGAAGAGCAAGACCGAGAGAGAGATCAAGCCACATCTCTTTCACCTCAGTACTCAAACAAGAGGCAAAAAAAAAAAGAAGAGAAATACCAGTTGCAACTGAGAGAGTGAGGAAGAGAGTTGGACAGTTGTGAGCTACATTTCCAGCTTGTAACCTTAGAACCGTGAGCCAAAAGAAGGTACAAAGAGGAAACTGTTGCAGTTGGGAACTGAAGCAGAAAACCACACGTACAGTCTGCAATTTTGCAAACTTTAGGAGGGAAGAAAGAGGTACGTGATTGCAATAACCTTCAGCTCATCTGGTATAACTGACTTTCTAGGTTGCATGTTGAACTTTAGCAAAGAAAATGAGTTCCCAGCTAAGGTAGAGTTCTGTTTTGAAAGAAATGAAACTATCGGACAGAGATGAAAAGAATGAAGAGCGGTTGCTTGTAATTCAGCCTGTGAAATGAAGGAAAACTTATGTAACAACGTCTTAATCAACTGGTACCCTTGTGTATACAGATTGTGTGATGGATTTTGGTCAAGAAAAGTTAAGTTGGGTCGTAGGAAAACTTGTTTAAGAACTGAGGAAATTTCTGTCCTCTAGCCAAGAGATATGTATGAATTAAACTGATAGCTATCAGAGAAGGACAAAACAAATAACTGGAAATGTAGGAAACCTACTCACCTTGAATAACAAAAACAGGTTACCCGTAGGAACTTGTAGGAATTGGAAATTTTGCATGGAAGAAATCTGATGCAGGCTGCATCAGTTTAGCAGTCTTGTGCAGAACTGAGTTTTCGTTCAATTTTCTTCTAAATTCTGGCCATAATCTCCCATGTTTTGCTTAGGATAATTTGTGGTGGAATCAATATACTCTGTACGTTTGATTAGCATATGAAGCTGAGGAGGAACTAAGAGGAAAAAATTGCTACTAACTTACTACTGAAACCTGTTGGCTTCAACTGAGCAGAACAGTTCGGAAGTTCTAGATATCCCCTGCAACCCTTAGCTCTTAAACCTGTGTGGTAAGCTGTAAGATATCATAAAGTCCATAAACTTCAACAAGAAAGACAGAAACAAGTAGAAACTCAACTAAACATTAAGGGAGGAATGAGTGCAGATGGCAAAGCAGAATGTTGGCCGAGGGAGTGAAGCAGAATGTGCTTCTGTCCGGCCATTTTTTACCCTGAAAATGTGAGAACTGGTGTCGATGTCTTCATAAGAAATGTAGGACTATATCTTAGCTTCGAAACGCTATAAAATTTGCCTCAAGCCGATAAGTGTAGCTCCAGTTATGATCAAAACACCAGAGGTTGGCAAAGCTGCCTTTCTCGTTGCCTTTCTTTTGTTTCCCGAATGCATTTTTGCGATAATGCTAGCCGTGAGAATCAACTTTTAACCAGCATTTCATCTAATTTCCAACTTTGTAAGCTTTCATAGATGATAGCTAAGGCTACTTTGTAGCTTAATGAATATGAGTTGCCTATCTAGTAAGAGCATGAGATTGAGAGGAAGGAGTGGAGGGAATAATGAGTACTGGACCGTGTACATTGCTAGAAAAATTAGTGGTGAATTTATACGAAACATCTCATAGCATTTTGACACTAACTATATGATCAATTTTGAGAACTTAAAACTAGAAAACTAATAAATTTAACAAGACGTAAACCACAAGCAATCTAGTATTTGATTTAACTTAAAAAGGAAGGAATGAAAGGTCTATTTATTCTAACCTTAAAATAATGAGAAGAAAATAGTTTACTCCTAGTCCAAACATTTTACAAAGCTATAAACCTGAAAATATATATCTTTCTTGATTTGAAACGAAAAGTTAATAAGTTCAAGAGAAAATGTGGGATAGGTTGTTGGATTTGTTATATCTTGTTTTATAAGCCAAACTTGACTTTAGTGGTTTAAATTATAAAGTAACAAATGATAAGTGATAATATATAAATTGTATATTATTTTAACACTTAGAAAACTAGTGTAAAGAAATAACATTTAAGTTACGAACGACTTAAAGTTAATTAGTTAAAACGGGGACCAATGGAGTGTTCCTAAACTTTAATCTCGGAATCTTAAGTGAAATATAGTCTACTCTTAATTTAGACATTTTATAAATTATAAACTTGAAAAATAAGTATATTCCTTGGTTTAAATGATAAAGTCAATAAGTCGAAATGACATATAGAATAAATATAGAATATATTATACTTTATATTTTAAAGTCAAACTTGATTTTAATAACGTCAATAATAGGACAATAAAGTACCTTAAAGGTAGTTATTTCTAAAATTCACCTTATTAAAGGTTAATGTTAAGTTCAGTTGATTTAAAAAGCTATAATTAATGAATATTTAATTGAGAAAGATATATTCCATATGTAAATATTATACAAGGATACAAACCTGGGAAAAATGTATAATTCTTAGTTCAAAAAAATAAAGTTAATAAATTTTGAAATAAAATGTAAAATAATTATTAAATGCTATATTTTGAATTTTAAAGTCAAACTTGACTTTAATCGATCAAATAATAGGATAATAAGTAATATGTGAACATCTACAAATTATATATTCACTTTGGAATTATGAACTTGTCTCAGGAAGTAGATGTGAGCCAGGAAACGAACCCGTGGCTCGAGAATAATTTATTTGAATATTTGGTGAATGTTTTCCGAATTTATGTGTTTAACTGTTTATGTGTATCTAAGTGAAATTGTGTGACAAATGTACTCATTATGAATTATTACTAAATGATTCCTTGCGAAGTGTATCTCAATTGTCTCTCGCCTTCTAAGTCGAGAGTGTATTTTATCGCACTTGGTTTAGTTGAGCTTGAAAGCCGATAATTGACTGAATGTTACTGTAAGTGTGCATGAATGTAAGCCGTATGTGTGTCTTGCCGCATCGGCTGGACTGGGCCCCAAAACCCTCTGTTCAACGGACTATTCGAGCCAGCAAAGGGCTTGGTCGGGTAAGACGGTAGCTTTGGGTAAATGTTTCGGTATACTCGAGTATTACCATGAGGTTGGGAGATTATTGAACTGATTATTGAATGTAGGGGATTGTTTATTGTTTTGAAGGACATAAGGAGGTGAATTGGCTGAATGTACAATGATATTGAAATGAATGTACAATGACAGTGAAATGAGTGACTCTTGACACTGAAATGAATCCTCAATGACATTGAAATGGCTCTAATGCGAACACCGTATCCTTTTAAAAGTGATTGTTTAGTAGAGTGTTTCCCCAATTACTTAATGAAAGTGATTGTACAGTGAAATGTGCACTACTTGCTTAATTGTACTGATTTAAGCGTTTATTAAATGTTACTTGCTCGGCAAACCTCACTGAGCATTAGCTCAACCCTTTTAGCTTTGTCTTCCTTACAGGAGTTGGTTGTCGGGGAACGAATGAAGGATCTTAGGGAGTTAACGTGAAAACTTTTGTGATTGTAAATTGTCTAGTGCCATACTACGGCTGAAACTTTTGTACTGAACGTGGTATTGTATAAGATTTGAACGTGTGGTTTTAGTATGCCATACTACGGCTGAAACTTTTGTACTGAACGTGGTATTGTATAAGATTTGAACGTGTGGTTTTAGTATACCACAATGTTATTTCTGAAGTTAATGTGAGAGTTAATGAGTCCTGGCGAGAGCCAGGCAGACGGTCCACTAACTTTTAGGGTACACCCTAGAAGGAGGTGTGGCCATCACATATTTGACTCCATTTCAACTTTTATCATCATCACTGGAGGGATTTCATCATTGAATTTTCTCTTTTTTTTTCCTTTTTTTCTTCACATTTTTTTTTCTTTCTTTCTTTCCTTTTTTTTTGCTTCCTATTTTTTTTGCTTTTTTCTTTTTTTTTTTGTCAATACTGAAGTCCAAATATTAATGGTAGAATCAAAACCCCTTAACTTTTAGAAAATAGATGCATTTTTTTTAATACTTCATGTCTTTTTCAAAAAATTTTAGCATCTTTGTAATTATCGAAAATTCTGAAATCTCCTACCCCTATGTGGGATGCGATAATAAGTGCTTTTGAAATGAACCACCAATTTAAATTCAAATGAGGATGCAAAGGATAATCAATATTTAGATAGTAGAAAAGATGGTCAGAGCATCATTCTTACATTACATGTGTGAGAACCCGAGAAAATTATATGTATGCCCTGAATTTATTTCATTTATTTACTTTGATATTAGAAATATTATATATAACGAATAAACGGTTAAATTAAATGCCTAATTGAATTCCTATAAAATTGAGAATTTATAAATACCCTAAATTAGTGTAAGAAACCTTATAGGGATACACCAATTAAAATAAGGTGAAGTTTTGGGGCAATACTTGAAGGTAATAAAAATACAACTCCATAGTAAGTAAATTAACTAATACCAAATGACCCTTTTAACCCTAAGACTTAAATTAAATTACCATGCAACCTAACATCTAACAATTCTTACTAAGTTAAAACCGAAATTGGAGAAGGAAGGCTCGGCTGTTTCATTTGATAGCAGAAACCATGAGGAGCAAAGAGAGAAACAGAGTGTGAAGCTTTCTTCCTCCTCCAACCTCAAAACCGTGAGCAAAAGTGCGAGATAGGGAGAGAAATCTTGTGCGTTTCATCACCTACTAGCCTCAAAAGAGAGAGAGGGATGCAAGGGAGGAGAAAGAAAGAGACTGGTGCATTTATCTTGAGGAACCGAAGCAGAAACCAAGGCGTAGTCTGCAATTTCAGATTTTGGGAGGAAAGGGAGATACAATGTGCAGCAACACCCTTCAATCTTCCATTACTTTTAATCATGACTGTTGCATGTTAAGTTTAGCTAGGAAAAATGAGTTTTGGCTGAGGAAAAATTCAGTTTAATGACTGATTAAGAGCTGCAAGAAAACTCTGTGATGGCCGAGAGAGCGGAGCTGGAATTGCAGCTTGTTACCAGAATTTTCTTTGGAGAATTATGCTAGGAATGCATGAAATATGTTCATCTCTGATCTTATAGGATATCTATTTGTGGAACTAGTAAAAATGTTGATAGATTTGGCTTGAAATGTTGAAAGAAAGCTGCTGGAGTTTCTTAGCTTTGGTCGAGACAGAGAGATGAAGAATTTCCAGCTTCCTCTATGAATTTTGGTTCCAAACTTGTATATTGAGGTTCAATACATTACATAATACTTTAGTCTTAACATGCATGTTAGATTTAAGTGTGAAATGGAGAGATTATTGGAGGAATTCCTTGCTTTAAAGATTGATTGCTGCTGAAATTTTTCCGCATGGCCGAGAGAAGGAAACAGAATTTTATCCAGCATTCCCTTTGAATCTTTGGCTGTAAATTTCATATTGTTGCACAAGATACACCGTAGCATGATAACTACACTCTGCATGTTGAGCTGGAGTGAGAAAAATGAAGAGTTTGTGGAGAAAGTTTCACATTTAAACTGTCAAATTGCTGGAAGATTAAATCTTAGCTGATGACAGATTTATGGGGACTTCTTGGTGGAATAATTTGCTGGAATTACCTGTTATTTGATTCATTTCATGTTGGACAGAATGAATGTTAAGTGTTTAGTGTTTAAAGCAAGCAAAGGATGGAAACCTTGTTGAAAATTTTGAAGTAACTTTGCTGGAAAATCTGTTTTGTTGGCCGAGAGAGTGAAGGCTGAAACTCTTATATTAATTTCGAAAATTCCATGATAATTGGATGTAATCTTAATTAAAACATCTTATAACATCTTGTCCTAGTTTTCATGTACATCTTATTGATTTTAACACTTGAAAAGCTGGTGAATTGGAGCAAATTTAAACAACAAGTAAACTAGAATCTGGTTTAGCTTAAGAGGAAAGAAATGAAAAGTTCACTAACCTTAATCTTTAAATTTGGCATGAAAATAGTTTAACCTTAGTTTAAACACCTTACAAGACCTTAAATTTCGTATACATGAATATTTCCCTTGTTTGAGTTGATAAATTTGATGAATCTTGAAGAGAAATGTGAGGAAGGTTGCTGGAATTGTTGCATCTTGTGTGACAAGCTAAGGGACTTGAGTTCTAGTAATTTAAACCTTAAATTGGTGAGTGATTAGTAGTCGGACATAAAGATAAATGGATAAATGGATGAGAAAGTTGTTATATCAACTATAGGGATCTAAAAGGCTATAAAACTTATATGAAAAGATATACAAATAAAACATGATTCAAACGGCCTTATAAGCATTGTATGTTCACTGTTAAGATAATAAACTAGTTTTACTCATGATCTTAAGTAAGTAAAAGACATTTGTAGGACAGTAAAGTACCCTAAAGGTAGTTATTTCTAAAATTTACCTTATTAAAGGTTAATGTTGAGTTTAGTACGATAAATCTAGCAGTATAAAAGTATTGAAGTCACAATACTGGAATTGCTACTTAAACTTCCTCTCTTTTGGAAATTAAAAGTTGAAGTGACGAGTGAATGTAAGAAATGCACTAGTCGCCTCATTTAAACAAAGCAATAATTGAGAATTCGGGTGGAATGGTGACTTAAGGCTAGAATACAACATGTATGTTGATTATACTTTAGAACTTCACCAAATGAGTAGTTAAATAATTATGGCAATTATAACTTGTCTCAGGAGATAGCGGTGTGCAAGAAAGCAATTCCGAGATCAAAGTGTAACTTTTGATTAGGGTGAGTGTTTTCCGAATTTGTGTGTTTAACTGTTTATGTGTATCTAAGTGAGATTATGTGACAAATGTGCTTATCATGAATTATTACTAAATGATTCCTTGTGAAGTGTATCTCAATTGTCCCTCGCGTTCTAAGTCGAGGGTGTACTGTATCGCACTCGGCTTAGTTGAGCTTGAAGGTCAATAATTGACTGAATAAGTGTGCATGAATGTAAGCCGTATGTGTGCCTCGCCGTATCGTCTGAACTGGGCCCCAAAACCCTCTGTTCAACGGACTATTCGAGCCAATAAAGGGCTTGGTCGGGTAGGACGGTAGCTTTGGGTAAATGTTTCAGTATACTCGAGTATTACCATGAGGTTGGGAGATTATTGAACTGATTATTGAATGTAGGGGATTGTTTATTGTTTTGGAGGACATAAGGAGGTGAATTGGCAGAATATGCAATGGTATTGAATGAATGCTCAATGACATTGAAGTGGCTCTAATGCAAGCACCGTATCCTTTTAAAAGTGATTGTTTAGTGAAGTGTTTCCTCAATTGCTTAATGAAAGTGATTGTACAGTGAAATGTGCACTACTTGCTTAATTGTACTGATTTAAGTGTTTATTAAATGTTACTTGCTCGGCAAACCTCACTAGCTTTAGCTCAGCCTTTTAGTTTTGTTTTCCTTACAGGAGTTGGTGGTTAGGAAGCGAACGAGGGATCTTAGGGAGTTAACATGAAGACTTTTGTGATTGTAAATCTTTTAGTTTCATATTATGGTTGAACTTTTGTATTGAACTTGGTATTGTAAAAGATTTGAGCGTTTGGTTTTGGTTTATCAAAATGTTATCTCTGAAGTTAATGTAAGTGAGTGAGCCCTGGCGAGAGCCAAGCAGGCAAACCGCTAACTTTTAGGGTATGCCCAAGGAGAAGATGGGGTCGTCACAACATGACAACCGAAGTAAAGAATAACTCATTAGAAGAATCTATTCCCTTTTGACATTTGAAAATTTTCTCAATGTAGGATTGTGATCACCAAGACTTTTATTTGAAATGAAATTGTACTTTTGATGGCTCGAATGTGAGAACAAATGATAAAATTTATACAAAATAGAGAAATGAATGCCTAAAGCATCATTCCAAATTCTCAAAACAATTAGGAGTAATAAACATTTTTGCTTTCAATTAGATATGAATTGGATCTAGTTTGACACATCAGACCTTTCCAAAGTAAAAATTGCCTCACTTTGATTAAGGTGACTGATCTGGAGGCTTGATAGAGTTAGGCAAAATGTGAATAGTTAAAATGAAAGTGAAAAGCCCACACACTTGATCTCTTAAGACAAACTAATAAGTTTGAGTGGTCCATTTGGGATTTTAAGTTTCAAGTACTCTCATTGAATATTCTGGGTCACAAATCTTGTGCATGCAAAGATTT
>NC_040040.1:20111088-20277497 GCF_003713205.1 Coffea eugenioides
TGATTGAATCGAGCAGGCGAGGGCTTGGTCGTGCCAATTAATGAACCTTGGGGACTGTTATATGGAATCTTGTAGTATGAGAGACTCTCGATTCCGGTATACTCGAGTAATACCACAGTGCAAGTGTTTGGATTTCGGGCCCGGTAGGGGTATGTTGGGTGGAAGGAATGGAAGTAAAGTGGAGTCTACGGTTGGTTACTTTTAAACATTGACGGAGAGTCAATGTGAGCCGATCAAGAATGCAAACGAGGAAAAGAGCTCTTGAGAGCCGCCCGTATCCTTTTTATCTCCACCAATAATGTGTGCCTTTGCTTATTTTTGATGAATTGAAATGAAAAGCTTTATGCTTATGTGAACTTTGCTGATTGAGTGGTATTATCTCACTGGGCAATTAGCTCACTCTATTCCTTTTGTTTTCCTTACAGGAAAATAAATACTTTTGGACTGCAATTGATAATTGGTAGCCGAATTGAGCTAGTTGGACATACCTTTTGTATAGCTCATTTATTGAAACCCTAAATGTACTTTTGGGACCGTTTCTCTTTTGATGGGGCAAACCGTACTTGTATCCACTTTTGAATAACTTTTGTATGCCACTTTGGATTGTATATGCTAAACTTCACGTTGGAGATGTTTGATTGATGCTTGGTTGGATTCTGGCGTGTCGGTTACTATTCATGGCCGACTCCGTTTTCATTTTTTTTTCTTTTGTCATATTGACTTGTCTAAGCGCGCTTGTATGTCCGGAACGTTCTAGATTGTTTCAAACTATCCCGTTAGTCCTGGCGAGAGTTGGGCAGGCAGTCCGCTAACCCCTTTGGTTCGCCTTAGGGGAAAGTGGGGCTGTCACAATTCTCCATCGTGGCTTTTTCTTTTTCATTTCGTTCTCTTTTTCGGCCTTTTGCCATTCTTTTCAACTTTTCCAAAAATTTGCCCCAATGTGGGGTTTGTGATTCTCAGGGGTTGCCAAACGAAATAGCTTATTCTGAAGGTTCAAAAGGGATAACTAGGGATAAAATGTTTGATTGGAAAGGAAGACGGCCTGACTTTCGTTCCATTCCTCACATTGACTCTGAAAGGAAACTTTCATTAATGCGAAATTTCTTGCATGTATCTGAATTAACTGACTGAGAAAGACTCTTGTTCATCCATAAGTGGTTCGTCGGACAAAACTCTTCCTTTTTCTTTTTCGTCAAAATTGAAGCCCAGATAGTAATGGTAGAATCAAATTTTCCCAATTTGCGGTTAACTTTTCTTCTCTTTTTTTTTTTTTTTTTTTTGCAAAATTCCCCAATCTCCTTCCCCAATGTGGGGTGCGATCATAAGTGCATTCGAAAAGAACCACCTATTTTGGCTCAAATGAGAATGCAAAGGGTAATCAGTGTTTAGGTTGTAGAAACGATGGCCAAAGCATCATTCTTACGCCTCATGACAACCAACGTAAAGAATAGCTCATTGAGAACCCATTCCCTTTTGAAAATTTTCCCAATGTAGGGTAGTGATCATTAAGGCGCTTATTTGAAACGAAATTATTCTTTTAAAGGCTCAAATGGGAGAGCAAATGATAAAATCTGTATGGATAGAGAAACGAATGTTTAAAGTATCATTCCAAATTTTCAAAACAAATAAGAATAATGTACATTTTTGCTTTCACTTAGATGTGGATTGAATCTGATTAGACACAGTGGGCATTTTCAAGCAAAGATTGCCCCAATTTGCAATTTTATCAATCAATGTGACTGATTTTTCTTTGAGATTAATAGAAGTGGGCAAAAATAATGAATTGTACAGTGGAGGAGAAAAGGGTATCTCATTGGGTCTTTTGAGTGACCTCTTTTAATTTCGAGCACTCTTATTGCATAGCTCGGATCACCAATCTAGTGTACATAAAGATCTTCGAAAGCATACACTTATGAAATTTCAAGCTAGAGGTTGAAAGATTCCAATTTAGTCTTATTTCTTAAAATTCATCATGAAATCTCCAATGAGCAAAAATAAGAATGAAATGTACATTAATATACACAAAACAATAATTGCTTAAATGAAAAGAAAACTTTATTGCTGAAAAAGTTTGAAACAAAATTTCTTGTTCAATTATAATACAAATGAGAAGAGAAAAACTCCTAAGGAGTTCCACATATACACTTTTTGTCTTCTTTTCTTTTGGAACAAAAATGTATTAACAAATCCAATAAACAGAATTTTTCTTTGAAAAACAATTGTGAAGTCTCTTAGAGGCTTTAGCCTAACGCTTCCAGATAGATCCTTCATGTTTTCATTGCAAGGTCTGCCCAAGAATCAAATAATACTTGTAATTTTCACACTTTATTAGATCAGAATTGTTATCAGATATAGAAAAATGTTCTTTACCTTATTGAAGCATTTTTATGAATCCGGGGAAAATAAAAAGAAAAATACCCCGAGTTAGTAAGCAAGACTATAAAATCGGTATGCATGTCCTATGGGGGAGCCCTTTTTGTGCCAAGGGTAGGCCTAGAATGAGGATGCAATCCTCTAGGGTAGGCATCATACAATACCTGATGAATCCGATCAATTAAGGGAGCGAAAAATAATTTGAAAATTTGACCAATTGGAGTGGGAAGGGGACACTTGTCCCAAAAATGAGGACAAAGTCCGAATGGATTGCTTGTTTTGATCAACACATAATGTGTAAAAGGGGTAAAATTGTGAGAACCCGTAATTTGTTATTTTCTAGGTTTTAGGATTTTCCATGGCTTGTTTTCTGCATTTTCGTGATTAGAAACATTTCTAGATAATTTTAAGGAGCAGATATAGTTTTTAGATGATTTTTCTAGTATCGAATAGGTTTTGAGAAATTAAGTGCGTATACCGGACGTGGGACCCACTAGTGCGAAAAGTTCGGAAAAATTCAGCCAACTAGGTTAAGTTTTGGATACTGGAATTAATTTATCGGGTGTTAAGAGATAATTAGAGGATGCTAAGTGGATTGGTATAAGAGAGACAAGTTAGGTGAGCATTTAATAAAAAGTGACAAGTGTCACCATGGGATTGCTTTTACCATAAGACCACTATTCACCTTTTCTATTTGACCAAATAAAGCACAAAATTAACCAAAATTTCTTCATTTTCTCTCCTCTAAGTGGCCGGCCCTCTCTCTCTAAAAGGAAGAAAGAAACTCTTCAAGTTTTGCTTCCATTTAGCTCAAATCCATCCAACCAACCATTGAAACTTGCAATTTCTCCATAAAACCTCTTCAATTAGTGTTAGTGAGTTGATTTGTGGAGTGAGTTGGAAAGCTAAGAGGACCTATTGCTCCCTCTCTCTTGTTTCTAAGGTGAGTTGAGAAGAACCATTCTCCTCCTTCTAATGATGCTTAATTTGTGCTTAGTGGTGGTATGAGATGCAAGTTTATGGATTATTTCTTGATTTGTGGTTGAAGTGATGAAGTTTTATTATTTTTGGGGATTTTTCTGTTTTAATATAAGCATGATTGTGTGGCTATCTATGATGATTAGAAATGGTATATAATGACTTTAGGAGGTGGAAAAAGTGATTAATTGCAACCAATTTCTGGTTTGGAAGAAATTTCAAAAAATTAGGGTTCTAGTGGGAGCATTCTGCCCGAATTTTTAGCTCCTAGTTAGAGGCCGAATTACACTTGGCTTAAAACATGAAAGTTGTAGGAAATGACATTTTAGAGGTGGCTACAAAATTTCAGGTCAATTGGAGTAGTGTAGAATGAAAAAAGGCGAAATTACTATTGCTGTTCTGGTTTTACCCGAATGTAAGAATTGCGCCTGTAATTGGTTGTTTTGGCTGGAATTTCTTCCGAATTGGTTGTTGAGGCCTTCTGATGAAATGTATCCCTGTTTCTTATCTTTTAGTTGGTTTTGGAATTTCAGGATTTGGACTTGTACAGCCTGATTTATGAGGTTACCGCTAGAATGCGTTTTGTGAATCTGTTTTACGGTTTTGGTGTAGTATCTTGCATTTTTGACATGGTTTCACTCAAAACTGGGTTGAGTGACCTTCTGTAATGTCTTAGCCCTGTCTTTTAGCTTCGAAACGGTGTATCGTACACCTTCATCCGGTAATTGTAGTGCCTTTTGTGCCATTACCGCAAAAAGAGGTCAAAAACTGTTTTTTCAGGGCCAAAGCTCATTGCATTTCCGCATTTTCTGGTTTCCTCTAACGCTTGTATATGCTTATGGAACCCTATTGGGGTTGTATTTGGCATTGGTTTATGACTCGTTATCGAGTCTCATTGTACTTGTTTGCATGTTTTAGGGCGTGACGTTGGTGCACGACGTCCTTTTGACGGAGGTGCATGAAACCTCATTTGCAAGCTTGGTGAGTGTACTACTCACTTGTGCGTGTTAATATATGGCTTTAATACTTGAACTTGGTGCTTGGAATGTTAATTGCTTGAAGTGAAAGTGTACTTTATCACTCTCACTTATATGCCTTATATCATTGTTATCATGTGATTGGAATGTTACACGAAGTGTTACTTGAAATGAAAGTACATGGCTTGGTGTCGTTTGGACGAGTATCCAACGACTACAATGGTTATTTTGAGCTCAACCCCATTGGTAGTTGATTGAATCGAGCCGGCGAGGGCTTGGTCGTGCCAATTGATGTGCCTTGGGGAAATGTTATATGGAATCTTGTAGTATGCGAGACTCTCGATTCCGGTTTACTCGAGTAATACCAAAGTGCAAGTGTTTGGAGTTCGGGCCCGGTAGGGGAATGTTAGGTGGAAGGAATGGAAGTAAAGTGGAGTCTACGGTTGGTTACTTGTAAACATTGACGGAGAGTCAATGAAATCCGATCAAGAATGCAATCGAGGAAAAGGGCTCTTGAGAGCCGCCCGTATCCTTTTATCACTACCATTATTGTGTGCCTTTGTTCACTTTTGACGAATTGAAATGAAAGCTTTATGCTTACATGAACTTGGTTGATTGAGTGATAGTCTCTCACTGGGCATATAGCTCACCCCGTTCCTTTTGTTTTCCTTACAGGAATCTGTCTGCTTTTGGAATGACTTTTGATTGGTTGCCGAATGAACTAGATGAATATAGCTTTTGAAATGTATAGCTTATGAATTGAAACCTTAAATGTACCTTTGAGGCCGTTTTCACTTTTCATTTGGCAATCAAACATGTATTAACTTTTGAGTGACTTTCCTATGCCATTTTGGCTTGTAAACGCTAAATGTTACATTGTATATGTATTTTTGATGTTTGGTTAGGTTGCGGACAGGTTCGGCTTCCAAACGGCAAAAGACAAAAAAAATTGGCGAGAACTGCCTGGCCTGAATCCGGCCAGAAACTGGCCGGATTGTCGGCCGGATTGCCTGGGGAAATTTTGAATCCGGGCTGTTAGCAACTGGACAGTATCCGGCCAAGAATCCTGCCGGATTCCACTGTTCCAGGCTATTCATCGTTTTCATTTTTTTTATTTTGTTTATTTTGGTACTTGTGGTTTGTCCGAGTGCGCTTTTACTTTCCCGAAACGTTTTAGATCGCGTGTAACTGCCCGTTAGTCCTGGCGAGAGCTGGGCAGGCAGTCCGCTATGTGACGGCCCCACCTCCCCCTAAGGCGAACCAGAGGGTTCGGCGGGTCGCCAGCCCAGCTCTCGCCGGGACTCAGTCGTTCACTACAATCCTCAAATGAATTACAATATTAATCTCAAATATACATCACATGGTCCACAAATATACATCCAAGTCTCCCATAATTACATGTCATAAGCGAAGCGGAAACGATTCTCAACTTTACATAAAATGATTCCAAATCCAAATTATACAAGATATATGCCATCCAGTCACGTGAACAAGTACTACAAGTCCTTCCTTCGCCACGAGCCCTGTGGAGGGGAATAAAATATTTTTGGGGTGAGCTAGAAGCTCAGCGAGTAACCAGAAAATCAGTAATCCAATCGGTTTAACAATATTTCTTTTCAATGATGTCATAAATCACATGATAAGTCCAGAAACGATTACAGCATTCACAAAACATTAAATATGGAGTATCAATAATTCAAGAAACATGTACAATGGAAAGCGATAGTAACATTCATGAAAAGGATACGTTCATTTTTTATAAATAATCCCTCGTTCATCTTTTTATTCGTTCATCTTTCTTTTTTTCCGGACGTTGGCCGGTCTCCACCCATCCGGACGTAGCCGGACTCCACCATCCGGACGTAGCCGGAATACAAGGTAATACTCGAGTATACCAAATTCACCCAGGGTCACCATATCGCCCGACCGAGTCCGCTTCTGGCTCGAGTCGATCGGTAACGAAGGGCAGTGGCCAGTTCAGCCAAACGGCTTACATTCATGCGCAACTAGCATTTAATCATTAATCATTGAAAATTTCATATTTATTTAGGTCGAGTGCGATAAAATACACACTCGCCTAGAAAACTCGTTTTAACAATCATTGAAAGCACTTAACACATTATCAATCAATAATAACAAGCCAATAAATCAAGGAATACAGCCAACAAGGAACACTCGTATGCAAGCACGCATGATATGCAAGAAAAAGTTCAAAAGTAACTTTGGAAACAGTTTAAAGGTAAATAATGTAAGAAAACGGTTCGAAAGTAACTTTGGAAACAATTCAAAAGTAAATAATGCAGGAAACGATTCATAAATAACTTTCGAAATAGTTTGAGGTCACTCACCTCCTTGGCTCAGAAATCATCCATCATATAACATTGCCTTACTCAAATCCAAGTTTTAGATCACAAACTCAATGCAAACAAATCCTTTAAAAGTTCGGACAGCACTTCCCCTAAATTTGCTTACTTTTCCAGCCGTCATGGCTTCATGATTTCCTCATTCCAACCCAAAGGTACACACACAACAACAAGTTCATCCAATAGCCATTCAGCAAACTCCAAGTAGTACTAGTACAAGTCAAGCTAGGGAAAAGTCCGGAAATGAAAGTTTAGCTCAAAACCAGAAAAACAGTTTTGACGTCATTTTACGGTAATGGTACCAAAGGTACTACGATTGTCGGATGAGGGTTAAAGACCCACCGTTTCGAAGCTAAGAGATAGGGGTACAATATTGAAGAAGGTCACTCAGCCCAGTTTCGAGTGTAACCAGGTCAAAAATGCAAGAAACTATACCAGAATCACAAAAACAGATTCACAGAACGCATTCCAGCGGAAACGTCATAACTCAGGCTCTCCAAGTCCAAATCCAGAAATTCCAAAACCATATAAAATCTAAGAAATAGGGTTACATTTCATCAGAAGATCTCAACAACCAATTCGGAAGAAATTCCAGCCAAAACAACCAATTACAGTCGCAAATCCCAATTTTGGGTAAACCAGAACAGCAATAGTAATTTCGACTTTTATCACTCTACGGTACTCCGATTGACCTGAAATTTCGTAGGCACCTTTAAAATGTCATTCCCTACAACTTTCATGTTTTAAGAAAAGGCCAATTCGGCCTCTATCTAGGACCTAAAATTCCGGACAGAATGAAGAACCAAGAACCCTAATTTTCCAGATTTCTTCCAAAACAGAATTTACTTGCAATCTTCCACTTTTTCCACCTTCTAGAATCATTAAACATCATTTCCAATCATCATACATAACCACATAATCATAATCATATTAAAACAGAAAAATCCCCAAAAATAATAAAAGTTCATCCATCCAACCACAACTCAAAATATAATCCATCAAACCATCTCTTTAGCCATCACAAGTCTCTAATTTAGCATAATCAAGAACAAAGAAAGGATGGCTAGACATGATACCTTCAAATATCAAAAAAGGTGATGACTTAGGGATTTTTCTTCCAAAACAACTCCACCAAGAGCTTCAATCTTCCTTAGCTAGCAAGTTTTATGGAGTGATTTGCAATTTAATCGGTTGGAACTCAAGATTTGGACAAGAAATTGAAGTGCAAGATGATGGATTTTCTCTCTCTTTTTCTCTCAAAATTTCGTCCAAGACAAGCTAAAATGGAGAGAAATTGGGTCCAAATTGGTTTTAGTAAAGTTAGAAAAGTCTTGGTCAAAAGTCAAGGTCCGATGGTTTTGTGACAAATGGTCCTTTAGGGTTTTAATCTTATTTTTTTGTCTCTCCAATACAAATATCTTAACACATTGTAAAATAATATCACTTAATACAAAATTCCAACAAGTTGTCAAAAATATAATGCATTTACCGCACTTGCGGGTCCCACGTCCAAAATACGCTTTTAATTTCTCAAAAACTAACCGATACTAGAAAAATCATTTTAAAACTATCTTTGCTCATAACTTTATCTGGGGAATTTTTCTAATCAAGAAAATGTAGAAAAGGCGGGCGTTTAAAAAAATAAACCCTAGAAAATTAGAAAATTTCCGGGTTCTCAAACTCATTTTTTTTTCGGGGCATCACACGCTAACCCCTTTGGTTCGCCTTAGGGGAAGGTGGGGCTGTCACAGGTGGTATCAGAGCCTAGGTTTGAATTAGCTTGGGTGTAATAGAAATGCTCGATTTGAGGGTTCTTTGTTTATGGCCTTTAAGATTATTTATGGTTAATTGCTTTTGGTGTAGGATGGACGGATCTAGTGGACCGAGCAGTGACCCTGCAGGCGAGCGACCTCGTGTAGCGCTCCCAGTGATCCCGTACCAGATACGGCCAAGACGGGCCGTCGTGCGCTGGAGCCCGTCTAACTGTCTCCGACGGTGTGAGTGTAAACATAAGTATGCCTATCCGAACGCTCTTGTGTTTGCAGTGGACAAGGAGCGTAAGGAGTTGGCCGGAGAGAATGCTCGACTGGAGGCCGAGGTGACCCAACTTAGGGCGGCTAATGAGAGACAGGCCGAGCGCATTGAGGGTTTGAAGGACGATGTACTTGAGGCCGAGGATAGGGTTGATGACCTCTGCGCTCAGTTGAAGGAGGTCCAAGAGCGCGAGAGTAAGCGAGCTCGCAAGGTTAAGGCTCGAGTTGCCTCGATCCTGAACCTTTGCGCGGATGTGGTCGAGGGCGTGAGTGACGAGGACTCTTGCGCGGGGCCTGAGGCTGGGTTTGGATCCACTCCGTCGGGTGGGTCTCATAGCTCATCGTCGGTCTAGGTTATGACTCCTAGAGTTGTTTTGGATAGTTTTGGTTTTGTATATAAGGTGGATAGGGAGAAGGGCCTTAGCTAATCATTTTTGTGCGGCTAGATTAGCTACGTGTATATTTCTTTTGATAAGGCCATTCCCTTGGGGATTGTCCATGTTTTGTACTCGACTTGACTGAACTTGACTTGACTGATTGTATATATATGTGTGTTGTTTGCCTTGTTTGGAATGTATATCTTTGTTTGGAAAATCTTTGGGTTTTACTTACATGCATTGTTTTATATTGGTTTAGTACCATTGCCTAGTCCAAGTAAAGTTATGGAAGGAACACGTAGTGGACGGGGACGTGGGCGCGGTAATAGACAACCCACACCGGATAGGGGTACTGAGGAAACCTCTACTGGACCTAACCCTGACCCCAATGTGCAAATCGCTGCTGCTATGCAGCAAATGACTAACTTGCTAGCACAAGTGGTGCAGCAACAGGGCCAGAACCCAAACCCTAACCCCGAAAACCCTGGTAACCACATCGAGAGCAAAGACAGAGCTCTCGAACTTTTTCAAAAGTTTGCTCTACCCAAATTCATTGGGGGACCTGATCCAGATGTTGCCGAGCGATGGCTTGAGAAGATGGTCAATATTTTTGCGGCCTTGCACTACACCGACGAACGGCAGGTGACTTTTGCCGTATTTCAGTTAGAAGGGGCGGCCCGTTCCTGGTGGAACGTTATAGGACAAAAATGGGAACGGGAACAAACGCCCAAGACTTGGTTGAATTTTATCAGGGAATTTAATGCAAAATTCTTCCCTCCTCTAGTTCAGGAGAGGAAGGAAGACGAGTTCATCCGACTCCGCCAAGGAACTCAATCGGTGGCGGAATACGAGAGCCAGTTCACCCGTTTGTCCAAATTTGCGCCTGAATTGATCATGACCGAGCAACGGCGCATTAGGCGTTTCATCCAGGGATTGAACGTCGAAATCCAAAAGGACCTTGCAGTGGCTCAAATCAATGCTTTTAGCGAGGTTGTAGAAAAGGCTCAAAGGGTAGAGTGTGCTCGATTGCAAGTCCGGAACTTCCAGGCGAAGAAGCGGGGCTTTCCTGGAAGCAGTTCTGGACAAGGGGACAAAGGTACTCCCTCCAAGTTTGGACGCGGAGCTGAAGGTGGGCGACAGTCAGATTCCGGCAGAGGGGCTCAGTCTAGGGGCGGCCCAGCCGGGAGAGGCCAAGGTGGAAACTTCCAAAAAAGTTCAGGTTCGGCGTCCCGTGGACTTTGCGGGTACTGCGGAAAGCCGAATCACTCTGAAGACAGTTGATGGAAGAAGGGAGGCAAATGTCTGCGTTGCGGAAGAGCAGACCACCAGCTTGCTACCTGCCCACTCTTAAAGCAAGACGGAAGGGGAACTCAAACCATGCCAAAGACTAATTCGGGGCAGAATAAGGGAAATGAGGTGAAACCTAAGGTGCCAGCGCGAGTATACTCATTAGAACCTCAACAGGTCCCAGATTCCTCTGAGGTCGTAGAAGGTACGATCCCTATTTTCCACTATTTTGCCAAAGTTTTAATTGATCCTGGTGCCACTCATTCCTTTGTTAACCCTGATTTCATGTGTGGCATCGATATAAAACCTGCTAGCTTACCATACGATTTAGAAGTTAGTACACCTACGGGGAATCAACGTTTGGTTACTAGTATGGTTTATAGGGATTGTGAAGTGTGGGTAGGAGAGAAGAGATTGTTAGGGGACTTGATAAGCTTGGTCATTAAGGGGTATGATGTGATACTGGGTATGGATTGGCTAGCCAAGTACAATGCCCAACTGGACTGTAAAACGAAAGTGGTAGAGTTCCGCATTCCTGGTGAGGCAACCATAAGGTTGGATATAAGGGGTAGGTTAGCCTCATCCGCTTTGATTTCGGGCATACGGGCTAGGAAATTGCTAAGTCGAGGGGCTCAAGGATTTTTGGCCTTTTTGATTAACACCCCTACGGATAAGTTGAAAGTGAAGGATGTGCCTATAGTGAAGGAATTTCCGGACGTGTTTCCTGATGAGTTAGTAGCCTTACCTCCTGAAAGAGAAATTGAATTCAAAATAGACCTGTTACCGGGATCCTCACCTATCTCAAAAACACCATACCGAATGGCTCCTGCCGAGCTCAAGGAGCTAAAGTTACAATTACAGGACCTTCTGGAACGGGGATTCATTCAAGAGAGTGGGTCTCCTTGGGGAGCTCCTGTACTTTTTGTGAAGAAAAAAGATGGTGGGTTTAGGATATGTATTGATTATCGGGGCCTGAATAATATTACGATTAAAAATAAGTATCCACTGCCCCACATCGATGAGCTATTTGATCAGTTGCAAGGAGCGGTGGTCTTCTCGAAACTGGACCTCCGCCAAAGGTATTACCAGTTATTAATCAGGAAGGAGGATATTCCGAAGACCGCCTTCAACTCGAGATACGGGCATTACGAGTTTGCAGTTATGCCCTTCGGACTGACCAATGCTCCTGCCGCCTTCATGGACCTAATGCATAGGGTTTTTAAGCCCTACCTGGATCGCTTTGTAGTGGTTTTCATCGATGACATCCTGGTCTATTCCAAGACCCGTGAAGAGCATGAGCAGCACTTGAAGATTGTCTTACAAACCTTAAGAGACCACCAACTGTACGCCAAGTTCAGCAAGTGCGAATTTTGGCTGGAGAAAATTGCTTTTCTGGGGCACGTAAGTTCTCAAGAAGGTATTTCAGTTGACCCGGCGAAAGTAGAGGCTGTGACTAATTAGAAGAGGCCAGAAAATCCCACAGAGGTCCGCAGCTTTCTAGGACTGGCTGGATATTACCGGCGTTTCATCAAGGACTTTTCCAAACTAGCCGTCCTCTAACCGATTTGACGAAGAAACATGGTCGGTTCTTATGGAACGCCCGAAGTGAGACAAGATTTCATGAGTTAAAGAAGAGATTGACCATGGCTCCAGTTCTTGTCTTGCCAAATGGAGGTGACGGATTTGCCGTGTATACGGATGCGTCACGAGAAGGCTTGGGTTGTGTACTAATGCAAAACCGTAATGTGATCTCTTTTGCCTCTAGGAAGTTGAAACCCCACGAGCAGAACTGCCGTTGTTTTCGCTCTTAAAAAGTGGAGACACTACTTATATGGGGTAAATTTCGAGGTTTACTCCGATCATAAAAGTCTAAGATACCTCTTCTCCCAGAAGGAATTGAATATGAGGCAACGGCGATGGATGGAATTTCTGGAGGATTACGATTGTACTATCAACTACCATCCAGGAAAGGCGAACGTAGTGGCCGATGCTTTGAGTCGCAAGGCGCAAGTAGCAAGTTTAATGATTGAAGAGTGGAATTTGCTTGAGTCGGTTTGCGAGTGGAAACCCTATCTTGGGAGCCATAAAGTGATTTTTGGCAATATTAAATTGACTTCCACCTTCTTGGAAAGGATTAAAGAAGCTCAAAAGGAAGATTCACTAGTGCAGAAGTGGGGAGAGAAAGTGGTAAAAGGAGAAACCACTGATTTCAATTTTGGTCCTGAGGGTATTTTAAAATACCGAAACCGAATAGTGGTGCCGAAGGATGACTCATTGAAAATGGAGATTCTAGAGGAAGCCTATCGATCTAAGTATACAATCCATCCGGGTAGTAGCAAGATGTATCAAGACCTGAAAGGAACCTATTGGTGGGACAATATGAAGAAGGAAATTGCTCTGTACGTGCAAAAATGTCTCGTTTGCCAACAAGTTAAAGCAGAGTATCAAAAACCATCGGGCTTGTTACAACCCCTTGAGATACCTGAATGGAAGTGGGAAAACATCACCATGGACTTCGTTTCAGGTTTGCCGCGAACGCAAAGAGGGCACGATGCCGTTTGGGTGATCGTCGATCGATTAACCAAGTCGGCCCATTTCTTGCCGGTGAACATGAAGTATTCCATGGATAAGTTGGCTCAACTGTACATGGACGAGATTGTAAAGCTGCACGGTGTTCCGGTGAGCATCGTCTCCGATCGAGATCCACGTTTCGTATCTCGGTTTTGGCAAAAGTTCCAGGAGACTCTAGGGACGAAACTCAACTTGAGCACGACCTATCACCCTCAGACGGATGGACAATCTGAACGAACCATTCAAACTCTCGAGGACATGCTACGAACTTGCATTCTGGATTTTGGGGGCAACTGGGGTCAACACATGACCTTAGTAGAGTTTGCGTACAACAATAGCTACCATTCGTCAATTCAAATGGCCCCATATGAAGCACTATATGGACGAAAATGCCGATCACCAATCTACTGGGATGAAGTTGGCGAAAGGAAGGCATTAGATCCAACCACTATTCCGTGGATGGAAGAGGCTCGAGAAAAGGTGAAGTTGATACGACAACGACTCCAAACAGCTCAAAGCCGACAAAAGAGCTACGCAGACAACCGAAGAAAAGACTTGGAGTTCGAGGTGGGAGACCATGTGTTTCTTAAAGTCACACCATTACGGAGCATTACAGTAGGCAAAAGAAAGAAGCTCCAACCGCGGTTCGTTGGACCTTACAAGATTCTCCAAAGAATAGGAGCGGTAGCGTATCGATTAGAGCTGCCGTCCAGTCTCTCTCGAATTCACGACGTTTTCCACGTTTCAATGCTCAAGAAGTACTATCCCGACCCCTCTCATGTCTTACAACCAGAGGAGATCGACGTGGACGAATCGCTTGCTTACGAAGAAAAACCTGTCCAAGTGCTTGACCGGAAAGTCAAATAGCTCAGAAACAAGCAGATTCCGTTAGTGAAGATACTGTGGAGAAACCATGGGGTAGAGGAAGCTACCTGGGAAGTGGAAGAAGAGATGCGAACGAAGTACCCTAACCTTTTCGTGAGTTAAGGTGAGAAATTTCGAGGACGAAATTTTTTTTAAGGGGGAGAGAGTGTGAGAACCCGTAATTTGTTATTTTCTAGGTTTTAGGATTTTCCATGGCTTGTTTTCTGCATTTTCGTGATTAGAAACATTTCTAGATAATTTTAAGGAGCAGATATAGTTTTTAGATGATTTTTCTAGTATCGAATAGGTTTTGAGAAATTAAGTGCGTATACCGGACGTGGGACCCACTAGTGCGAAAAGTTCGGAAAAATTCAGCCAACTAGGTTAAGTTTTGGATACTGGAATTAATTTATCGGGTGTTAAGAGATAATTAGAGGATGCTAAGTGGATTGGTATAAGAGAGACAAGTTAGGTGAGCATTTAATAAAAAGTGACAAGTGTCACCATGGGATTGCTTTTACCATAAGACCACTATTCACCTTTTCTATTTGACCAAATAAAGCACAAAATTAACCAAAATTTCTTCATTTTCTCTCCTCTAAGTGGCCGGCCCTCTCTCTCTTAAAGGAAGAAAGAAACTCTTCAAGTTTTGCTTCCATTCAGCTCAAATCCATCCAACCAACCATTGAAACTTGCAATTTCTCCATAAAACCTCTTCAATTAGTGTTAGTGAGTTGATTTGTGGAGTGAGTTGGAAAGCTAAGAGGACCTATTGCTCCCTCTCTCTTGTTTCTAAGGTGAGTTGAGAAGAACCATTCTCCTCCTTCTAATGATGCTTAATTTGTGCTTAGTGGTGGTATGAGATGCAAGTTTATGGATTATTTCTTGATTTGTGGTTGAAGTGATGAAGTTTTATTATTTTTGGGGATTTTTCTGTTTTAATATAAGCATGATTGTGTGGCTATCTATGATGATTAGAAATGGTATATAATGACTTTAGGAGGTGGAAAAAGTGATTAATTGCAACCAATTTCTGGTTTGGAAGAAATTTCAGAAAATTAGGGTTCTAGTGGGAGCATTCTGCCCGAATTTTTAGCTCCTAGTTAGAGGCCGAATTACACTTGGATTAAAACATGAAAGTTGTAGGAAATGACATTTTAGAGGTGGCTACAAAATTTCAGGTCAATTGGAGTAGTGTAGAATGAAAAAAGGCGAAATTACTATTGCTGTTCTGGTTTTACCCGAATGTAAGAATTGCGCCTGTAATTGGTTGTTTTGGCTGGAATTTCTTCCGAATTGGTTGTTGAGGCCTTCTGATGAAATGTATCCCTGTTTCTTATCTTTTAGCTGGTTTTGGAATTTCAGGATTTGGACTTGTACAGCCTGATTTATGAGGTTACCGCTAGAATGCGTTTTGTGAATCTGTTTTACGGTTTTGGTGTAGTATCTTGCATTTTTGACATGGTTTCACTCAAAAATGGGTTGAGTGACCTTCTGCAATGTCGTAGACCTGTCTTTTAGCTTCGAAACGGTGTATCTTACACCTTCATCCGGTAATTGTAGTGCCTTTGGTGCCATTACCGTAAAAAGAGGTCAAAAACTGTTTTTTCAGGGCCAAAGCTCATTGCATTTCCGCATTTTCTGGTTTCCTCTAACGCTTGTATATGCTTATGGAACCCTATTGGGGTTGTATTTGGCATTGGTTTATGACTCGTTATCGAGTCTCATTGTACTTGTTTGCATGTTTTAGGGCGTGACGTTGGTGCACGACGTCCTTTTGACGGAGGTGCATGAAACCTCATTTGCAAGCTTGGTGAGTGTACTACTCACTTGTGTGTGTTAATATATGGCTTTAATACTTGAACTTGGTGCTTGGAATGTTAATTGCTTGAAGTGAAAGTGTACTTTATCACTCTCACTTATATGCCTTATATCATTGTTATCATGTGATTGGAATGTTACACGAAGTGTTACTTGAAATGAAAGTACATGGCTTGGTGTTGTTTGGACGAGTATCCAACGACTACAATGGTTATTTTGAGCTCAACCCCATTGGTAGTTGATTGAATCGAGCCGGCGAGGGCTTGGTCGTGCCAATTGATGTGCCTTGGGGAAATGTTATATGGAATCTTGTAGTATGCGAGACTCTCGATTCCGGTTTACTCGAGTAATACCAAAGTGCAAGTGTTTGGAGTTCGGGCCCGGTAGGGGAATGTTAGGTGGAAGGAATGGAAGTAAAGTGGAGTCTACGGTTGGTTACTTGTAAACATTGACGGAGAGTCAATGAAATCCGATCAAGAATGCAATCGAGGAAAAGGGCTCTTGAGAGCCGCCCGTATCCTTTTATCACTACCATTATTGTGTGCCTTTGTTCACTTTTGACGAATTGAAATGAAAGCTTTATGCTTACATGAACTTGGTTGATTGAGTGATAGTCTCTCACTGGGCATATAGCTCACCCCGTTCCTTTTGTTTTCCTTACAGGAATCTGTCTGCTTTTGGAATGACTTTTGATTGGTTGCCGAATGAACTAGATGAATATAGCTTTTGAAATGTATAGCTTATGAATTGAAACCTTAAATGTACCTTTGAGGCCGTTTTCACTTTTCATTTGGCAATCAAACATGTATTAACTTTTGAGTGACTTTCCTATGCCATTTTGGCTTGTAAACGCTAAATGTTACATTGTATATGTATTTTTGATGTTTGGTTAGGTTGCGGACAGGTTCGGCTTCCAAACGGCAAAAGACAAAAAAAATTTGGCGAACTTCCACCTAGATAAACTTCCACCTATTTCACACATTATTTTGTATTTTTGTATTTTTTTTCATTTTTCCCTTTTTTGAAATTTAGTATGAAGACAAAAATAAATAAATAATAAAATAAAATGAACTAGAACAAAAATAAAAATAAAAATAAAATAAAAACCCTAGAATTGAAACAAATAAAGCTATTAAATTAATTAAACAAATAAGGTTAAAAAAACAAAAATTTGGTGTCTACAAAATACATGATTGAACTTGATATTTGATTTACCAACGTGATCGGATAACATTTGCTTGGTTTGGTCGGGCAAGTGTGTACTTTATCGCACTTGACCTAACTCAACTAAATACTTGATATCTCATTCATGCTTGTACAAGTGACTTGATTTGCATTGACCTGTACTTGTATTTGTATTTGTACTTGTGCTTGACTTGTAAGTGCTGAGCGGCAGTATGTAACACACTCGATACGAGTGAGAGGTACCTCTCATTCCCGTCTCCGTACTTTTCTCTTGAGTAAGTCGATTGGTCATCGACTATAGTGATTACTTGGGAACCCAAACCCCACTGGCTAGTTAATCTAGTCGAGCCAGTAAGGGTTTGGTCGATTAGATAACGAACCATGAGTATCTAGTGTTGTCGAGTGGAGTGTTATTTCCTCGACTAATCGGTATGTTCGGGTATTACCACCAGTGTTTAGTTGGTGTTCGGGCCCGGTAAGGGGTTTGAATGGTGGACGGATTGGTGTGAAGTGAAGCACTACTGGATTGGTTACTTTACTTGAAAGTTGACGGAGTGTCAACTAATACCGGATCAAACTCTGGTGAAGCAACGGGAATTTGGCTCCTGAGAGCCATCTGTATCCTTACACTTTGATTGTTATTCGTAGGGTTATTGTTTCTTTTAGAAAAAGAATTTCTCACTCGCTCATACTGAGATTTGCTACTTGAAGTGTTATTGTTCACTTTTATGAACTTGTTATGCTCGCTACTTTGCTACTTTGATACGTGCACTTTTAAATAATGGTCAACTTGCTATTTGGAACCTCTCTGAGCTTTAGCTCACCCCGTTCCATTATCTTTGTTTTCCTTACAGGGGATACGAGCGAGGGCATGAGACTGGTACAGGCTAGCATAGTCTAGTTTTTGGAAATTTTGCGGTTGTACTCGTGCTAGTGCTCGATTAGGGTTGAATGTATCTGGGATTCATATCTTTTGTTATAATTGGGATTGTACGAATGTTTGGAATAGAAATGAATGTACATGTATGTTCCAAGTTTGGGAACTGTTATTTCCTTTATTCTTGAGGTTGTAACCTATTTTATTTGAAGTGGGTTAGTGAGTCTTCACCGCTAAACCCTGGGGTACGCCCTAGGGGGAGGTGGGGTCATCACAGATGGTATCAGAGTTGCTTCGCATGGTCTCTGCGCGAGGTGAGCTTGGGCCAAGTGGTGATATGGTCCCAATTATATGAATCAGTATAGAGGGCTAAGTGCTCTTCATGAGCGTAAGTTGTGAATTATAAAAGTTATAGGCGTAAAACTTTTATCATGATACTTAAGGTAGATAGATATGTATGTCAGGTAGGAGTCTTAAACTTGGAAGATTTGCACTTGGGAGCGTACGGCCTGAGATGTGAATTTTCCTAGTTTTGGATTCTTGTATCTGAGTACCAAAAGTGGAGAGTACTAGAATATGGGTCGATATCTCGATTGACCTTGAGATAAAGTTGAATGGTAAAATTCAAGGTGTGAAAGGTTCTCGTGATGAACTTGAGATTGAAGTGATTAAGGAAAGTGGATCAGCGAGTGTTGTCATGGATTAGACTCGTGCATGTCTGGTTAGGGTTTCTGTAGATGATAGCTAGATTTGTGATCGTTGCGAATGTTAAGGCGCTAGTATTATAGTTTGTTTTATTTCTTCCGTACCTATGTACTCTTATTTCGTGTTTTTATGATTTTATTGTGATTCGATTCCGGCTATACATGAGAGTAGTTAGGGTGTGGAACTTCTATTAAAGGAATATAAATCTACATTTTGTTTCATGGATAAGTGATGAAAGTAATCCTCGTGAAAAGACCCAAGAATAAGACTAAGTACTTATGTTTAGATTTCTTATCTACCTCAGTAGGGTATAGTTAAAATTCATGTTTCTTGGGTAACCTGTAAGCAAAAGAATGAAAGAGTGATATGGCTAGAGTTTCCAATGGTGATTGGTTATTCATTCCAATCTTTTGATTTCATGGCAGGCTGTCACTTGACCTTAAGGGAATTGGTGATATGACAAATTTGGAAGGTATGCATAAGGAAATAGACACCCTTCGGATGGAGGTAGAATTCCAAAAGAAATTGGTTGACTATTGGGAAGGATGATGGAAACAAGAATATACGGACGATGGAAACAAGAATATACTGAGAAAATTGAACTGCTACGCAAGAACATAGAACTGAAAAAGAAATACGAAGGGATCCCAGAAGAGGCTTTAGCGGCGGCACAAATTAATACTTTTACGAAACCTCTTGGGAAAGATCAAAGAATTAAAAATGTGAAGGCACAGGTAAAAGCTTTCCAAGCATGAAAAAGGAGTGCATCTAGTAGTACATATGAGAAATCTAGAGAACAGGTAATGCCTTCCAAAGAGCAAAAAGTGAACCATTCACCTTACCCACCATGGACACTAGGAGCACTAGGAAATTTCTGTGGAAAGCAAATAGGATAAGAGGAAAGTTCTCGAGAAGGCCCAAAGATGGCTTCTCACGTATCTTGTGGATATTGTGGGGAGACCAATCATACTGAGGATAATTGTTGGCGAAAGGCACGAAAGTGTTTATGGTGTGGTAGTGCTGAACACCAACTTGCAACCTGCCCCCGCAGGTCACACCTAAACCCTAAACAAGCAAATGTAGGAGCGAATAAACCCAGAGTGCCTGCCAGAGCATACATCTTGATTAGCCAGACAGCTAGAATGTACGCCTTGGAGCAACAGGCAGTACCTGAACTATCGGAGGTAATAGAAGGTATGATTCGTGTTTTCTATTATTTAGCTAACTTTTGGCTATGGTGAGACCTGGGATCTAGAAACGGGCATGCAAGGAAAATACCCAGAGTTATTTATGAATACATGTATGAATTTCGAGGTCAAAATTCTTTTAAGGAGGAGAGAGTGTGACGACTGGAAAATTTGCACATATTTTCTTAAAATTCTCTCTTATTTTGATTAAATGACTTTATAATATATGTACTACTTATTTACTCCCTCAATAGTTGGAATAAAGAATAGAATGAAGAGTTTCCCCTTTACTTTCATCGTTAGGGTAAGCTAGGATTTTTACGTCTTTTCGAAGTGTGAGTAATCGGTACAGAGTGTGTACTAAATTTAGTGATTGAGAGTGAGTATTAGATGATATTAAATGTGTGATTAGAAGTAATAATGTAAGAACCCGTAATTTTTTTCCATTTCCTAGGTTTTATTATATTCAATGGCTTGTTTTCTGCATTTTCGTGATTAAGAAAAATTTCTAGATACTTTTAAGGAGCAGATATAGTTTTTAAATGATTTTTCTAGTATCGAATAGTTTTTAAGAAATTAAGAGCGTATACCGGACGTGGGACCCACTAGGGCGAAAAGTTTGAAAAAATTCGGCCAGTTTGGTTAAGTTTTGGATACTGGATTTAATTAACCGGGTGTTAAGAGATAATTAGAGGTTGCTATTTGGATTGGTGTGAGAGGAAACAAAGAGTTAGAGATGCATTTATGGAAGTGACAAGTGTCACTTGGCTATTGGGTTGACCTTTTGACTACTATTCCATGTTTTACCATTTGACTATATAAACTAAAAACTTACCAAAATTTTCTTCATTTCCAAGCTCTAGTGGCCGGCCAACTTCAAGGAAGAAAGAAAGAAAACCTCTTCAACTTCTTGATTCCCTTTTGCTCAAATCCAATAACTCAACCATCTAATCTTGTTTTTGTTCCATAGAAACCCTTAAGGGAGTGTTTGTGAGGTGTTTAGTGGAGTTGTTTGGAAAGCTAAGGGGATTAGTTGCTCCCTCTCTTGTATTGCTAAGGTGAGTAGTGAAGGACCCCTCTCCTCCCTCTAATGATGTCTAATTCATGATTGGTGGTGGTATAAGATGCAATTTTATGGATTATATCTAGATTTTTGGTTGAATTGGTGAAGTTTTATAATTATTGGGGATTTTTCTGTTTTCATATGAATATGATTATGTGGTCATGTGTGACGACCCCACCTCCTTCTAAGGCATACCAAAGGGTTTGGCGGACCGCCTGCCCAGCTCTCACCAGGACTCACTCACTCGAATCACATGCATACATCCATGGACCATAAATAACTTTGCAATTCACACTTACAATTTACATCGATGCATATTCAAAATATAAAGCCTCTATATATCCAAACGGGTTCAAAGTGTATACAATCCAAGTACAAAACATTCTATTCGAGTAATAGCGCGAGTACAAGTCAAAAGTCAAAAACAACTAGTCTACGCTAGTCTTTACATATCTCACGCCTCGCTCGTACCCCTGAAAGGAAAACAAATGGAGTGGAATGAGCTAAAAGCCCAGTGAGGTTCCAAATAGCAAATTGACCATTATTTATAAGTACAAGTTTTTGATATAGCAAAGTAACGAGCCTGAAGAGTTCATAAGAGTGAGCAATAACACGTCAAGTGGCAATCTCAAAATGAGCGAGTGTAAAAGTTTTTTTTTCAGAAGAGTCAATAATCCAATAAGCAATAATCATTCCAAAGCATAAGGATACGGATGGCTCTCAGGAGCCAACTTCCCAATTCATCATCAGGAGCTTGATCACATAATAGTTGACACTCCGTCAACTTTCAAGTAAAGGAACCAATCCAGTAGAACACCACTTAAACGACTCTCCGTCCACCGTTCAAACCCCCAGCTGGGCCCAAAATCCTCAAGAAACACGAGTGGTAATACTCGAGTATACCGATTAGTCGAGGAGATATCACTCCACTCGACAAAACAAGAGACCTAGGGTTCGTTACCCAATCGACCAAGCCCTTGCCGGCTCGACTTAAGTAACTCGCCGCAGGGTTTCTGGTATTCCAGGAATTGCGCGCACCATAAACAAGTATATCAAGTCAATTGTAACAATAAACAAGTATATATGACATAAGGGCAAATGCGATAAAGTACACTCTTGCCCTAACAATTCACGTATATAACATGTAATCATATTGGTCACGTATCAAGTTCAAGTATCAAGTTCAATTCGGTATTTGAAAGCACTCACCAAAAGATATAGTGCCTCTAGTAATCACGTCTGGGTGGTACTCCGGGTTTGGAGTCCAAATCTGCGATAAAACTTGGCTTAAGAACTTTGAAAATCGACTAAGATTCGGAACTTAGACGTTTCGTTCAATAAAAATCAAGAAATTGAAATTCGCTCGGATAGTAGTCGTGAAACACTTGCTCGCTTTTTAAACAGTAAAACTTTGTAACATTTATACTTGAAATTGTCATGCGAGTTGAAAGTACAAGGAAAACATACTTCGAGCAATCATTATTTCATTTCTCAAGGGTACAAGTTCGGCCAAGTCCTTACTTATATACCTTGGAACAAGAAGACTCAAGTACCCTAGATGGTTCAAGTAGTAATCACTCTTAACCCTTACTCAAGTTGCAAGTATAGTTCTCTAGTCCTCGAGCGTAAATTTGGGCAGCATGCCCTTTGTGTTTACCTAATTTCCAGCCATTATGGCTTCACTCTTTTGCTCATTCAAGCCCAAGTTCATACACAACACAAATGCATTCAATAGCCGTTCCATAGGCTCAAGACAATACAAGAACATAAATCAACTAATAACAAATGCGGAAATGAAGTTTACAAAAGACAGATTTGACGGGTTTTTACGGAAAGAACACATCTGAGGCTATGCTTATCGGATTTGTGTGAAACTTATACTGTTTCGAAGCTAAGACGAATGCCTACAACTTTCATGAAGGTCACTTAGTCAAATTTCCAGTGTAACCTGGTCAAATTCCCAATTTACAGAGCCAACTTCCAACTATACAGCTAATTAACCGCACTGCACTAGAATGGTCATATCTCAGGCTACCAAGGTCCGTTTGAGGTGTTCTTGTAGGTTTTGAAAATCTAAGACAGTGTACTAAAACTTTCATGTTTTGGAAAATGGCTAAATCAGCACGGATCCTGGTGAATAAACATGATAAACTGGATGAACTGACTAAAACGGAACACTGGAAACATCCTAAAACAGTGACGGTATTTTGGTCTTTTCACAGGTTACGTTGGTCCGATTGAGCTAAAATTTTGTAGACACCTATAAAATACCATTATATACAACTTTTATGTTTTATACCAAGCCTAATTCGGCCTCTAACCACACGAACTGAAACCGGACAGAACAGGGTGAAATTTTTCCAGAAATCTGGAATTTTTGGTTTCAATGCAACCGTTCTTGATTTCTTGCTCCAATCATCACCACAACCACTTATATAAGCTTAAATACAACATATATCATCCATATAACAAGTATATGCAGCAAATACCTCAAACCCTAACTCACATATATCACCTTTAAATCACCATAACAACTTGTTTCACTACTAATCCAACCACAACATGAATTATACAACAACTTAAACCAAAATAAAAGAACCAAAGCCATGGTTTAGCCTTATACCTCAACAAATGAAGCTTGTAAGAGTGATGCTTCACCTCCTCTTGGAATTCTTGGTTCCCCTAGCTTCTCAAGCTCACAACTCCCACTTTAATCGGTTTAGAATTTTGGTTCCTCACTTGGATGGTGCAAATCAAGAAGAAGGAAGTTTGTTTCTTGCTCTCTTTCTCTCCCTCTTAAGCTCGGCCAAAACCAGAAAAGAAATGAAGGAAATGAAGCTGAAATGAAGGATAAATGGCAAGAAAAAAAAATAAGCAAAGAGCCATAGGGTGGTGACACTTGGCACCACCAAAGCCATGCAAATTTCTCTCACTTTCCCTTGCATTTTTGGCCACCAATTTCGGTCAAAGCCAGCTGGAATTGAGGGGATATTTTGCTCAAGTATTAATGAGCTCATGTGGTAAGAAGTGGTGGTCAAGTGGTGCGTTCAATCGGTAACGCGCGGTACCCGTCGGTTCGCGCCGTTTTTCTTTAAAACACACGTACTAGGGTTTTTACTTCCTATTCACTAACCTTATATCATTGCTCCTAATCACATATTATTTCTCACCTAAAAGTCACTTTTAATCACCAAATTTGATCCTTGCTCCGTACTGAAAAATCATCCCACGAAAAATCGCGAAAACCCTAATTAGCTCCAATCTTGAAACCGAAAAGTGAAACCCTACTTTCTAGGTTCATTTGCACTTATTGTGGAATGACTGGGTGGTAGGGCTTTAATAAATGAATAACTTCCAAATAAAAGGAAATTTTTAAGAAAAACATGAGGGATTTTACAATTTCAGTGATTAAAATTAGGGTTTCAATTAAAATATGAGAGATTTAAGAAAACCGGTTAGTCACAAGTAACTAGGGTTTTTGATTAAAATATTAGGGTTTCTAATCTTTTAAAACAAAATAAGGTTTTAAATCAAACCCAAAGAAATACACTTTAGTATTTTCTTTACAAACAACCTCCTAATATTCGGGGTGTCACAATCTCCCCTCCTTAAAAGAATTTCGTCCTCGAAATTCATACATGCACTTCGAATAACGTAGGATATTTTCCTTATATATTCGTTTCCAGCTCTCAGGTCTCATTATAGCCAAAACTTAGTTAAACAATAGAAATCATGAATCATACCTTCTACTATCTCCGAGGGTTCAGGTAATGCCTGTTGATCCAAGGCGTACACTCTAGCTGGCACTCTTGGCTTAGTCCCTCCTACATTTGCTTGTTCAGGGTTTAGGTGTGATCTACGGGGACAGGTTGCAAGCTGGTGTTCGGTACCACCACACCATAAACATTTTCCTGCTTTCCGCCAACAATCATTCTCCGTATGATTGACCTTTCCACAGTACCCACAATGTGACAGCCCCACCTCTCCCTAGGGCGAACCCTAGGGTATCAGCGGACTGCCTGCCCAGCTCTCGCCGGGGCTCAGTCGATCAAAGTACTAATAACTCAAATGAAGCAGAGGATATATCTTCCATTCTTTGGAGCGTAACCCTAAATAAAACATAATCACTTCACCAACAATCCAAAAGCTTAGTATACATATAGCCAAATGTCAACTTACCACTCCACACATAAACTTACATAACATGAGTCGAACTTATAGGTTTAAGTTTACAGGAGTCAAAAGTAAGGTCTACTTAAGCAAAAGGTTATAATCTCAAATACCAGTCCAAAACAATGTAAAGCTAAGAAATCTCTTGATCAAATCCATCCCCGATCTGTTAAGAAAAACAAAGGGAATGGGGTGAGCTAAAGCTCAGTGAGGTTCCAAGTAAAACAAGTAAGCACATAGCCAAATAAGAGCACAGAAATAATCAAATAAATATCACACAGTAGGATAACAGTTTAATCACAGTTCAATTCAAGGATACGGGTGGCTTTCAAAAGCCAAAGATCCACTTGAGCTTGATCATAATTGCCTCCTGTTGACACTCCGTCAACATTTGTATGCACAGTATAGAAGGGTCCGTAGAACACCACTTTCACCAGTCTCCGTCCACCAATCAACCCCCTATCGGGCCCGTACTTCATAACAGTAGTTTGGTAATACTCGAGTATACCGGTTTCAGTGAACAATAAACAGTTCTCAAGGTTTATCGGCCCTCTCGACCAAGCCCTTGCTGGCTTGATACAACCGACTCACTTATGAGGTTGGGTACCCAAACAGTAACAGTAGTTGAAGGGATATCACCCTAGCAACTCATTCACAGTCACAAATAAAATTTCACATCACAGTGTAACAATATATAGAGCCTCAGTGGAAATCAAGGAAGGTCGAGTGCGATAAAGTACGCACTCGCCTCCAACTTTAATTAAAACAGTGTTTGGCTCAGTCAATAGCACATCAAGGTTTTCACATATACAAGTATCCCACATAACAAGTAGCAGGTCGTGGAACACTCACCTGCCAAAAAAAAGTCATTATCAACTTCAATTGATTCAGTTACAGTCACCTCCGTTTCCCGATCCTAGGGCAACGAATGAAAACGATAACAATAAGATTCGTTTCTCACTAAATTATAGGTTCATGAAGAAGCTAAGTAACTAAGGTAATCTACTTAATCCTTCATGTAAATGAGGTCCAAATTATAGTAAAAGTTCATGAAAATACATGTTTAGTGTTCATATGATTGCTTGGTAAGGAAAGGTTTCATTTAAATTCAAAGGTTTCATTTTCGGTTTGAACAGTGTCGGCCGGCCAGTCTCGGGAAAACGGTCACCGCTCATTGTAGGAGAGTCAGATTTAGGTTTTGTCAGTTGCGTTAGAAACTAGGTTCATAAGGATAAATTTTTCTAGAAGAAATCATTTCCAAAATCCCAACATAAGTGGCTCCAAATTAAGAAACCAAATGAAATTTCTGGACTGCCACGGATGAACAGTACCGCCCAGGCAGCCAACTTCCACGACTCGCCACGGATCGCTCAAGGCGAACCAGAAAATGAGCTTGGTACCGTTTTAAAGCTCTAAGAGTCTACTTTGAAATGCCACAAACGGCACTCAATTCCGATCAGTGAGTATAACGTTATGGCCTTTACAAGATTGCTGGACAGAAAATTCTGGACCTTGTCCAGTTTTGTTCCTTTGCTTGTAACTCAAAATTCACTCAACCAAATTGGCTAATTTTTTGTAGACAACCTACACACACATAACCCAACATATATCACTCACTTTTGTAGCTAAAATATGCATGAAACATCAAGGTAAAAACCGGACAGCAACCCCTAAAATTTCGGTCTGCACACTTGAAAATTTTCCAACTTTCACTCTTCTCATTATTTTCACCTTTTGCACATATCAAGTATTAAATCTAACTAAATAGGGCTTTAAAACATATCAATACTTCATAAATACACATGAATAAGGGCTGGACATTTCATCAAACACTTGGTGTGCATAATAACAATTCATCCACTACTTGTTTAATTCAAGGGGTTAACTTCCAACTATACGGCTAATTAACCACACTGCACTAGAATGGTCATATCTCAGGGTACCAAGGTCCGTTTAAGGTGTTCTTGTAAGTGTTGAAAAGATAAGACAGAGTACTAAAACTTTTATGTTTTGGCAAATGGCTAAATCAGCACGGATCCTAGTGAATAAACATGATAAACTGGATGAACTGACTAAAACGGAACACTGGAAACATCCTAAAATAGTGAGGGTATTTTGGTCTTTTCACAGGATACGTTACTCCGATTGAGATGAAATTTTATAGGCACCTATAAAATACCATTATCTACAACTTTCATGTTTTATGCCAAGCCTAATTCAGCCTCTAACATGGTGAAATAAAACCGGACAGAATAGAGCTGAAATTTTCCAGAAACCTGGAATTTTGGGATTCAATGTAACCTTTCTTGATTTCTTGCTCCAATCATCACCACAACCACTTATATAAGCTTAAATACAACATATATCATCCATATAGCAAGGATAGGCAGCAAATACCTCAACAAATGAAGCTTGCAAGAGTAATACTTCGCCTCCTCTTGGAATTCTTGGTTGCCCTAGCTTCTCAAGCTCACAACTCACACTTTAATCGGTTTAGAATTTTAATTCCTCACTTGGATGGCTCAACTCAAGAAGAAGGAAGTTGGTTTCTTGCTCTATTTCTCTCCTCTCTTGTCTCAGTCAAGCAGCAGAAAAATGAAGAAGAAAGGCTACTCCAAGGTGTTAAGAAGGCAAGAAAAAAAAATCAACCAAAGAGCCATAGGGTGGTGACACTTGGCACCACCAAAGCCATGCAAATTTCTCTCACTTTCCCTTGGATTTTTAGCCACAAATTTCGGTCAAAGCCAGCTGGAAATAAGGAGATATTTTTCTCAAATATTCATGAGCTTGTATGGTAAGAAAGTGGTGGTCAAGTGGTGGGTTCAATCGGTAACGCGCGGTACTCGTCGGTTCGCGCCGTTTTTCTTTAAAACACACGTACTAGGGTTTTTACTTTCTATTCACTAACTTTTTATCATTGCTCCTAATCACATATTATTTCTCACCTAAAATTCACTTTTAATCACCAAATTTGATCCTTTCTCCGTATCGAAAAATCATCCTACGAAAAATCGCGAAAACCCTAATTTGCTCCAATCTTGAAACCGAAAAGTGAAACCCTACTTTCTAGGTTCATTTGCACTTATTGTGGAATGACTGGGTGGTAGGGCTTTAATAAATGAACAATTTCCAAATAAAAGGCATTTTTAAGAAAAACGTGAGGAATTTTACAATTCCAGTGAAAAAATTAGGGTTTCAATTAAAATATGAGGGATTTAAGAAAACCTGTTAGTCACAAGTAAATTAGGGTTTCAATCAAGTAAACTAGGTTTTTTTTTTTTTTTTTAGAATTTAGGGTTTAAAGAATTCGGGGTATCACATCATGTATGATGATTGGAAATGATATTTAAGGAAGCTAGAAGGTGGAAAAAGTGGTTAATTGCAAGCAATTTCTGTTTTGGAAAGAAAATTGGAAAGTTAGGGTTTCATTGTTCTTCATTCTGCCTGGCACTGTATATCATAGTTAGAGGCCGAATTGGCTTTGGGGTAAAGCATAAAAGTTGTAGGGAATGATATTTTAGAGATGCCTGTAAAATTTCAGGTCAATCGGAGTAGTGTAGCTTGAGGAAAGACGGAATTACCCTTGCTGCCCTGGTTTTACCCGAATTTGATAGTTGCGTCTGTAATTGGTTATTTTGGTTGGGAATACTTCGGAATTGGTTGTTGAGGGCTTCTGATGAAATGTAGCCTTGTATCTTAGTTTTTGGATGGCTTTGGAATCACTTGATTTGGACTTAGGTAGGCTGACTTATGATGTTTGAACCAGAATGCGGTTTGTGAACCTGTTTTTGCGGTTCTGGTGTAGTATCTTGCATTTTTGACCTGGTTACACTCAAAACTGGACAGAGTTACCTTCTACAACATTGTAGCCCTATCTCTTAGCTTCGAAATGGTGTATCTTTCACCTCCATCCGATAATCGTAGTGCCATTGGTACCAAAACCGTAAAATGATGTCAAAAACTATTTTTTTTGGGTTAACACTTAACTCCATTTCCGGATTTTTCTGGTTTCCTCTAATGCTTATGTATGCTTATGGAACCCTATTTTGGTAGTATTTGGCATTGGTTTATGACTCGTTATCGATTCTCATTGTACTTGTTTGCATGTTTTAGGGCGTGACGGTGGTTCACGACGCTCCTTTGACGGAGGTGCATGAAATATCATTTTCAAGCTTGGTGAGTGTACTACTCACTTGTGTGTTACTGTATGACTTTGATACTTGAACTTGATGCGTTGAATGTTTATTGCACCATTGTTATTGAGTTAAGTGAGGGTGTACTTGATCACTCTCACTTATATGCCTTATATCATTGTTTATCATGTTATTGGAATGTTACATGAAATGAAAGTCCTTGACTTGGTGTCGTTTGGACGAGTATCCAACGACCATGATTGTTATCATTGAGCTCAACCCCATTGGTAGTTGATTGAATCGAGCCGGCGAGGGCTTGGTCGTGCCAATTAATGAACCTTGGGGACTGTTATATGGAATCTTGTAGTATGAGAGACTCTCGATTCCGGTATACTCGAGTAATACCACATTGCAAGTGTTTGGAGTTCGGGCCCGGTAGGGGTATGTTGGGTGGAAGGAATGGAAGTAAAGTGGAGCCTACGGTTGGTTACTTTTAAACATTGACGTAGAGTCAATAAGGTCCGATCAAGAATGCAAACGAGGAAAAGGGCTCTTGAGAGCCGGCCGTATCCTTTTATCACCACTGTTGATGTGTGCCTTTGTTTACTTTTGATGAATTGGAATGAAAAGCTTTATGCTTATGTGAACTTTGCTGCTTGAGTGGTATTATCTCATTGGGCGTAAGCTCACCCTATTCCTTTTGTTTTCCTTACAGGAAAATAAATACTTTTGGACTGGATTTGATAGTTGGTTGCCGAATTGAGCTAGATGGACATATCCTTTGTATAGCTCCTTAATTGAAACCCTAAATGTATTTTTGGGTCCGTTTCTCTTTTGATTTGGCAAACCATACATGTATCCACTTTTGAATACTTTTGTATGCCACTTTGGATTGTAAATGCTAAATTTCAAGATGTGAATGTTTGCTTGATATTTGGTTGGGTTCTGACGGGTTGGTTACTATTCATGGCTGACTCCGTTTTCATTTTTTTTATTTTGTCATTTTGACCTGTTTATGCGCGTTTGTATGTTCCGAAACGTATTAGATCGTTCTAAACTGAACCGTTAGTCCTGGCGAGAGCTGGGCAGGCAGTCCGCTAACCCCTTTGGTTCGCCTTAGGGGAAGGTGGGGCTGTCACAAATAATAATAAGTTGGTGAATTATAAGTGAAACCCCTAGTACGTGCGAGTTAGGAAAAAACGGTGTGAACCGACGTGTACCGTTCACTACCGATTGAAGACCCTACTTGACCACCACTTTATTAACTTAATCTCATTGTCATTAGTACCAAAATATCATCCCTAATCAGCCAAGAGAGGGAGCCAAAATTCTTGACCAAAAAAAGAAAGGAAAAAGAAGAAAAAGTTCAAGATGCAATCTTGAGGCGACAAGTGGCGAACATCCCAAGGTTGTTGACCAACCAATTTCTTTCATATTTATCACCAAATTCACTTCTTTTGCTCTTCATTTCTCTCATTCCAGCCGAGACTTAAGGAAAGAAAACAAGAGAGAAAGATCACTTCATTCCATCTTGATTCCTAGCGTAGTGGAGAGAAAACCGAAAATCTAAACCGATTAACTTCTAAATTGGGAGCTTAGGAAACTTGGGGTGCTAAAGTTTGGAAAGTAAAGGTGAAGGATTTCTCTTGCAAGCATCTTAGAGAGGTACATGGTTGCCCTTTATCTCTTCCTTAAACTTGAGTAAGTTTGGATAACAACTCATAATTGTGGTAAATTATAGTTCTTTTGGTAGTTTTGATGGATATGGTGGATTTTGAGTTAGGGTTTGAGTTGTTCAGTTGTATTCCTTGTTGTTTAGAGAGCATATGATGTCTATAATCTTGTATAGGAAGTTGAAGTAGTGGTTCAAGCTAGAAATGTGAAGTTTATACCTTGAATGCATTAAATTCCAGATTTAAGGATTGAAACTGCTCTGTTCTAACCAGCTTTATTTGTGTATGTTAGAGGCCGAATCAGGCTTAGATTAAAACATGAAAGTTGTAGGAAATGATGTTATATAGCTTCGTGTAAAATTGCAGCTAGATCGGAGCACTGTATCATGTGAAATGACTGAAATACCCCGGACTGCCAAAAGCCTCATTTCGTGGACAGTTTTGAGATTTCACATGTTTGGCTTCGCTTCTCACTTTGATCTGTATGAAATCAGCCTTTGGCCAAAACATGAAATTTTTAGCCTATGTTTCAGCTTTCCAACGCAGTTGAAAACGCCTCAATCGGAATTGTGTAGCTTGAGTTATTGCCGTTTGAATTCAGTACTGACAACCAGACTGACCATGAACTTCTGGTCCGATAATTTGCAAATTCGACCTAGATCAACTATGAACTGGGTTAAGTTGTCTTCATAAAAGTTGTAATCCTTTGTTTTAGCTTCAAAATGGTATAAGGTTCACCTCAATCCGATAAACATAGCTCCAGTTGTGACTAAAATTCTATAAGATGTCAAATCTGCTGTTTAGCTTTTTGTCTTCAAACTGATTTCCGATTGTATTATTACACTTGCGTTGTAATTGGATGATTTTGGAACCTAATTGAAAGGCTATTGTGGTAAGATTATTTGTGTGAGGTTTTGGGCCTGAATTGAGAAAAATAATGAAGCCATAAATGGCTGAAAAATAGCTAAATAAAAAGGGCATGCCACCCAAATTTTCACTCGAGGGTTAGGTGTGAGTACTCGCGAATTGAGCGAACATTTGAGGTTCAAATTGAACTTGAATTGTCTAAGGTATTCGAGTCTTCTTTCATAGAGGTATATAAGTTGGGATTTGGCTGAAACTCGTACCCTTGGAAACATGAAAGTAGCGACCAGTAGAAATACGTTTTCCTCGTCTTTTTGACTCAAATGAGAATTCTAAAGTTTTAATCGCTTCTTTACCAAAATTAAAAGAGCGAGCATGAGTTTTCTAGGGTGTGATAAGTAATATGAGTATTACCCAAATGAGTTTCAGTTACTTGATTTCCGTTAAATGAAACGCTTAAGTTTCGAACCTTAGTTAATTTCAAAGCTCTTAAACGATGTTTTATCGCAAATTTGGACTCCAACGAAGAAGTTACACCTGAGCGTGATTTTGACATGCACTAAATCATTGGTGAGTGCTTCCAAATACATGATTGAACTTGATATTTGATTTACCAACGTCATCGGATAACATTTGCTTGGTTTGGTAGGGCAAGGGTGTACTTTGTCGCACTTGACCTAACTCAACTAAATACTTGATATCTCATTCATGCTTGTACAAGTGACTTGATTTGCATTGACCTGTACTTGTATTTGTATTTGTACTTGTGCTTGACTTGTAAGTGCTGAGCGGCAGTATGTAACACACTCGATACGAGTGAGAGGTACCTCTCATTCCCGTCTCCGTACTTTTCTCTTGACTAAGTCGATTGGTCATCGACTATAGTGACTACTTGGGAACCCAAACCCCACTGGCTAGTTAATCGAGTCGAGCCGGCAAGGGCTTGGTCGATTAGATAACGAACCATGAGTATCTAGTGTTGTCGAGTGGAGTGTTATCTCCTCGACTAATCGGTATGTTCGGGTATTACCACCAGTGTTTAGTTGGTGTTCGGGCCCGGTAAGGGGTTTGAATGGTGGACGGATTGGTGTGAAGCGAAGCACTACTGGATTGGTTACTTTACTTGAAAGTTGACGGAGTGTCAACTAATACTGGATCAAACTCTGGTGAAGCAACGGGAATTTGGCTCCTGAGAGTCATCTGTATCCTTACACTTTGATTGTTATTTGTAGGGTTATTGTTTCTTTTAGAAAAAGAATTTCTCACTCGCTCATACTGAGATTTGCTATTTGAAGTGTTATTGCTCACTTTTATGAACTTGTTATGCTCGCTGCTTTGCTACTTTGATACGTGCACTTTTAAATAATGGTCAACTTGCTATTTGGAATCTCATTGAGCTTTAGCTCACCCCGTTCCGTTATCTTTGTTTTCCTTATAGGGGATACGAGCGAGGGCGTGAGACTGGTACAGGCTAGCATAGTCTAGTTTTTGGAAATTTTGCGATTGTACTTGTTAGTCCCACAGACAACCAAGAGGGGGGGGTGAATTGGTTTGATTAAAATCTTAACCAAGTTTATGCACTTTTTCGTTAATGAAAATTTACCTTCCTTTTTAGTAATGATCAACCAAGTAGATAAGAAGACAATAGCAATATTGATCAGAGAAGCAAGTATAGATAAGCAATGAATATTTTATTAAACAGAAATGTAAAATAGAGAGACAAACCAAGTGTCTACCAAGCTTAACCCAAACTTGAAGACCAAACACTAGGAAGAGCAACTTCTCTTTGATGAACGAAGATCAACTAGATGTACAATGGAGGGAGCACTTCCTCCTTGCCCTAAGCCTCACTTAGTCAAGCTAGGAAGTTTTACAATCACTCAGAAAACCCTCAACAAAGCTACACTAAAGATCCTTTCAACCACAAAAGAAATGCTCAACAGAAATTCACACCACTTTAAAACAAATCTGCTTTGGAGACTATTTTCTAGCTAAAATATCTCACTAGATCTTGTAAACAAAGTGTGCAAAAGTTCCTACTTCGTTCAGACCAGTTTGATTTTAAAGGGAACCAGAAATGGGCTTCATCAATGCTTCCAACGGATAGAAGGCAGCTGAAGAGTCAACTAGCCGTTGGGGCTGTCGGACGTCCGACGATCGAATCATCGTCCGAACCAATCGTCCGATGATAGCCAAGTTGAGGTTCGGACGTCCGATAAGTTCTTTGTCGTCCGACAGCACAGCGTCCGACCTTGGGCCGAGAGCTAGCAAGTTATCTTGGAATTTTTCGGACGTCCGATGCGATTGATTAGCGTCCGATGGCAAGCGTCCGATCCTTCCGGACGTCCGATGCTTCTATGTGAGCGTCCGACGGTGCTTCCTTCCTGATGTTCTTCATCCTTTCGGACGTCCGACAGTTTCCTTTCGGCCGTCCGACCTGATTGTCCTGTTTTTGCTTCACATTTTGGTTGTTTTGCTTTTGATGACATATTCGAACCTGATTCTTGGATAGACAAAAACACTTGTTTTTGAAGAAGGTTAGATAAACATTTCAAAGTGCCAAGAATGACACACTTAAAAGACAATATCTTTGATCGGAACAAAAACAATGACTAAATTCATTTATATTATTTCAATCTTGTTTGCCACATCCAAAGCATCGTAGTCTGGAGTCAATCAAACATATGCTTTCTTTGTTCCATCAGGCCTGATCAAAGTGTTCACTTTCTTGGACTGTATTTCAAAGAACTTTTGTGATCACCAAAACCAAGAATAACATTCTCCCCCTTTTTGATGATGACAAAACAAAAGTTTGAAATGAAATTTGATGATTGCAATGAAAGCTCCCCCTTTCAAAATAGACAAGAACTCCCCCTGCCATAGTGAATCAAAGAACTTTTGAAAACCTCCCCCTCACTAGACTGCCCAACCGAGTTTAGACAATCATCCAAAAACATGACAATTAAGTAACACACAACCAACATATCACCAATTCAATCCATCAGCAAAATCCAAATTTAATTAAACCATCAATCAAAATTTAATTAAACCATCAATCAATTCATCATATCCAACATTATCAATCATCAATCAGATCTCTCCCCCTTTTTGTCATCACAAAAGAGCAAACCAAAAACATCCATCTTATACACAAATACATCTTATCCAAAATGTAAACCAAAAACAATTCATTCCATTCACATAAACAGAATAAACAAACATCACCAGTACTTAAACATCACCAATAACTTCCATCAAGATACTTAGAAACATCACAGAACTTAAACATAAACAAGAATATCCATTATATTACACCTCAGTACTTAGATCATCCATCAACACACACCAAAAGAAACTGAGAATATCCATAACATAACATATTCTAAAAGAGACAAACAAAATGCAAATGTCCTAAATGATGATCTACGTGGATCCAGGTGTCCTCCGAGAAAGCTGATATTGGTCGAGATCCTCCTCTTCAGTGTCTTCATTATCTTCAGCAGCTTCTACAATTGGTGCCTTGCCTTTGTCTGATGTGGAAGGGCCATGAGGAGTCACAGGAGTTGCTGGATTCGGATCTGGAACTGATGAATCTGGATCAGTGGTTCGAGGTTCTTTGTCATGTGAGACTTCCTCAACCACAGGTGGAGGAAAAAGAAGATTCTTTTTGTCAAGAAAGGCAGTTTGTTGCTCAGAAGACATGGTGAGCATGAGACCATGTTCTAGAAGAAGAACATGCTGTTTGAGTTCTTGAAGAAGCTCAATTACTTCATTACTGGAAGAGGAAGATGCTTTAGTGGCAGACTTCCTAGGGTGAATGGGAGTGAGTGAAATGGGTGAAGGATCACGTGCAGTCTTAGACCTAAGTTCACTAGAAGATGCACCCTTATAAGCCCACAGATTATCTTTGAAAACAAGATTTTTCCTTTCAAAATACCCTTTTGTAAAGGCATAAGAAGATGCTTCTTTAGGACAAACACCTAGAATAGGGACTTTGTTAAACTCAAAAATCTTTTGAAGAAACTTTCCATAAGATAATTTTCTGCGAGAATCAGTGGCATAGCGAAGTAAGAACTTGCACATGACAAAACCAAAATCAATACGAATTTTTTTCTTGAAAACAATAAAAGAGGTACAACTCCATTTTGTTTGCATCAGTTCTGTGGCCATCAGTAGGCACAAGCAGGTTTGAAATGATAGAAAAAGCAATTAAATTCACAGGGGCCAGATCATTCAATTTAGCATCAGCAGGTGAGGAAAAACTTCTTTTGAAATAGGTTAACATTTTTGTCCCATCAAAATGATTTGCAGCAGTAGGAAGCTCTTCATAAGAAAAGAAATTAGCAATCTTATCTTTGCATAAACGTTCAATGGTAGTATTTAAAATGGAGTTCACGATTTCAGAGTCAATGATTAAGTCTACCCCATTAACCCTGGAAAATATTTCAGTTGGGTCAGAACCTTTCCTTAGATTGGCAAAAAATTGATGCAACATATCAGGATAGTAGACATTTGGCATAGAAATAAGATGTGACCATTTCTGGAAAGCAAATAGACTCAGAATGGATTCTAAACCTATGGAGCGAAATTCAGAGGGGTTTACAGTTCTTTGAGGGATGACACCCTTCTGGGATATCCAGGAGTATTTGTCTTTCGCAGCATCATCAAAGAATGTAGGAGGAGGAACTGATTTAGGAGGCGGTTGAGAGGAGGTCCCCTGTCCAGATTCAGGCTGAGATGTGGGTTGTGGAGTAGGCCGTGACATTTGACCCTTGATAGCTCCCCTTTTGAAGCGTTTGGATGTCCGTTTGACAGTAGGAAGATCCTCATCCTCATCCCTGAGTGGATGCTTGCGTCCGGCAGTAACTTTTCCTCCCCTTAGATTCACCATTGTTCTAAATGTGTGGAATGGAGGATGCAAATGATGCACACAGCAGTAGGGAAGTGAATCGCACAGAAATTTTGGAACAAAAACACCTTGAACGAGATTTGACAGAGCGGTTATGCAAGAGTAGGGTTGTGAGGAAAATTTGGGGATTTGCGAAATGTTACTCAGTTTGGTGAAATGATCAGGAGAAATGAAACGCAAACGATGGGGAAATGTTTTGGTTGAGTCAATTTGGGAATGGTAGTTACAGAATGGTACGAATTTGAGAGTGAGGGAAGAGAGAGTTTTCGTCCGAGAGGAAATAGGATATGAAGAGACTGAAGCAAATAAGGAAGAAAGTTGATTTAAAACAAATGAGCCGTTGCACTGTCGGACGGCCGAACGAAGTTGTGCGTCCGACAGTTGCGTCCGAACAGGCGCAATTCTGGAAAATGGCTGAAGAACATCATCGGACGTCCGTTCATCTTCTTTCGGACGTCCGAAGACTTTGAGAAATATTAGGATGATTTTTCGATTATTCCTAATTTTGATCTTAGATGAATGAACTGATCTAATGGCAGAGCTTTGGTAAATATATCAGCAAATTGATCTTTAGAACAAACATAATTTACACATATTTCACCTTTTTGAACAAGATCACGAATAAAGTGATGCTTTATATCTATGTGTTTTGTCCTAGAATGATGAATAGGATTTTTGGTCAAATTGATAGCACTAGTATTATCACAGAATACAGGCATGCAGTCATACAACAATCCAAAATCATTCAAAGTGTGCTTCATCCATAGAAGTTGAGCACAACATGCACTAGCGGCAATATATTCCGCCTCGGTGGTAGACAAAGAGATTGCACATTGTTTCTTGCTAAACCAAGAGACTAAACAATTTCCAAGAAAATGACAAGTTCCACTCGTACTCTTTCTATCCACATGACAACCTCCAAAATCAGCATCCGAATAACCATATAAAGCAAACTCATTAGATGTAGCATACCAAAGACCATAGTCTAATGTACCTTTCAAATACCTAAAAATTCTTTTTACAGCATTCAAATGTGATTCTTTTGGACAAGATTGAAATCTAGCACACAAGCAAACAGCAAACATAATATCAGGTCTACTTGCGGTTAAATAAAGTAGGCTTCCGATCATACCTCTATAATGCTTTTCATCCACATGATTACCTTCTTCATCTTTGTCAAGCTTTGTAGAAGTGCACATTGGAGTTCCAACTTGTTTTGAGTCCTCCATGCCAAACCTTTTCAGCAATTCCTTGGTATATTTTGCTTGATTTATAAAAATTCCCTCAAGAGCTTGATGTATTTGAAGTCCAAGGAAGAAATTTAATTCTCCCATCATACTCATTTCAAATTCATTTTGCATAGTGGTGGAAAACTCCTTACATAGATACTCATTAGTAGCACCGAAAATAATATCATCAACATATATTTGCACAATAAGAAGGTCTTTCAACACATGCTTAGTAAAAAGTGTGGTGTCCACAACACCCCTTTTGAAACCTTTTTCAATCAAGAACCCACTTAATCTTTCATACCAAGCTCTTGGAGCCTGTTTTAAACCATATAAAGCTTTAGAAAGTTTAAACACATGACTTGGAAATTTTGTATTTTCAAAACCGGGGGGTTGATCCACATACACTTCTTGATCAATAAAACCATTTAAAAAGGCACTTTTAACATCCATTTGAAACAATTTGAAACCTTTGAAGCAAGCAAAAGCAAGAAGCATTCTAATAGATTCTAATCTTGCTACGGGAGCAAATGTTTCATCAAAATCAATTCCTTCTTCTTGTGCATATCCTTTAGCAACTAATCTGGCTTTATTTCTTACAACAACACCTTTATCATCCAACTTATTTCTAAAAATCCACTTTGTGCCAATGATAGGCTGATTTTGAGGTCTATCAACAAGTGTCCAAACTTCATTTCTCTCAAATTGATTAAGTTCCTCTTGCATAGCCAAAATCCAGTTTTCATCCTTTAAAGCATCATTGATATTTTTAGGTTCAAAAAGAGAAACTAAAGCAAAATTATCAATCAATTTTCTAGATGAGGAACGAGTGTTTACCTTCTCGGATGGATCACCAATTATAAGTTCTTTTGGATGATTTTGGCTGAATTTCCAAGCCTTGGGAAGATCTTTGAGTGGATCATCATTTTTGTCTTCATCTTCCACTTCTTGATCATTATGAACTTCATTTTCCATTTCAGTTGCTGCTGGTTTAGAACTTCCTTCATTCCCAATTGATAGCTTTTCCATTCCTTCTCGAACACCTACATCATCATCCTCACACAAACTTTTGGAATTATCATCATTGGCTTCATCAAATGTTATATGTATAGCTTCTTCAATCACAAGAGTCCTTCTATTAAAAACTCTATATCCTCTTTTATTTTCACAATATCCCAAAAATATTCCTTCATCAGATTTTTTATCAAACTTGCCAAGATGTTCCTTTAGATTCAAAATAAAGCATTTACAACCAAATACTTTGAAATAACCAACCGTAGGTTTCTTATCAAAAATCAGTTCATAAGGAGTTTTCTTCAAAATAGGTCTCAAGAGAATTCTATTCATTACATAACATGCAGTGTTTACCGCTTCAGCCCAAAGGTATTTAGGCAATCTACATTCATTCAACATAGTTCTAGCAGCCTCTTGGAGAGTCCTGTTTTTCCTTTCTACAACACCATTTTGCTGTGGAGTCCTTGCAATAGAAAACTCATGAGTTATACCATTATAATCACAAAATTCTGGAAAACCACAAAATTTGAATTCAGTTCCATTATCACTTCTAATTCTAACAATTTTTAAACCAAGCAGATTTTGCACTTTAGCAAACAATGAAGTAAAATTCTTGAAGGCATCATCTTTATGAGCAAGAAATATCACCCAAGTGTATCTAGAATAATCATCCACAATCACAAAACAGTATTTCTTACCACCCAAGCTAGAGATTTGAGTAGGGCCAAATAAGTCAAGATGCAAGAGTTCTAAGGGTTTTGAAGTAGATACACACTTCTTTGTTTTAAAAGAAACTTTTGTTTGCTTACCAAATTGACATGCATCACATATTTTATCCTTTTCAAAACTGATTTTTGGCAAGCCTCTAACTAGTTCCTTTTTCGAAATTTCCTTTAGTAAGTCCATGTTAAAATGACAAAGTCTTCTATGCCACAACCAAGGATCTTCATTTGAAGCTTTAAGACATTTTAAGCTAGAAGAATCAACTTTATCAAGAATCACAATATATATGTCATTAAACCTCTTACCTTTGAACACAACATTGTATTTGGAATCAAGTACAATGCATTCAAGCTTTTTAAACAACACATACAAGTCTTTATCACACAATTGACTAACACTAAGCAAGTTATAACCTAAGTTATCAACCAAGAGCACATTATGAACAAAAGTTTCACCATCCTTACCAACATCACCTATTCCAATTGTCTTAGCTTTCACATCATCACCAAATGTTACCTTTCCACTTGATTTTGATTTCAGCTTTATGAACAAGGAGGGATCACCGGTCATGTGCCTTGAGCAGCCGCTATCAATAAACCATTTGGACTTGTTTGATCCTTTTTCCTGAAAAGATAAGGTGTTTGGTACCCATTTTAATTTTTGGGTCCATAATAGTTAGCATTGTATCTAACTAACCACATGCATTTCATCCCTTTGTTCAGATTTCTTTTCACATAGCAATCTCCTTTCAAATGCCCTCTTTGACAACAGAAATCACACATAATGAAAGAGTTCTTAACATGTACTGGTTTGATATATCTCAATCCACCTCTTCTATATGTTGTGAAGCCATGTGCAATTTTGTTGTGAGCAAATGTTCTTTGACAAGCAGTAAGATGGGTAGATGACATGTTTCTTTTGAGAAAATCCTGTTTTCTTGATTTCAAAGTTTCATCCAAGATGTCCATTCTTTTCTTCAAATCACCATGCTTTTCCTTCAGCATTTCACAAATATTAGTCTTTCTGTCAAGCTCGTTTTGAACATCACATCCGGCTCTTACAAGGCATTCATTGTCAGTCTTTAGATGTTTATTTTGTTGAACCAGACTTGTATTTTCTTGAATGAGAAAAGCAATTTTCTGTTTTAACAGCTTGTTTTTATCATAAGATTCCTTCAAGGCATTATGTAGCTTTTCAACAAAAGATTCAAGATCATCATCTTCATCATCATCACTTTCAGATTGCGAGTGAGTGGAAGATACCTCATTATTTTCAATAGCCATGAAGGCCATTTGAGCTGATTCCTCTTCTTCTTCAACTTCCCCTTCGGAGTTGCATTCATTCCAAGTAATCTGAAAGTTGTTGAATCTTGGCTTTCGATCAGCTTTTCCATCTTTCATCTTCTTCATGGGGCATTCATTTGCATAGTGTCCAATCTGTCCACATTCGAAGCATTTGTCCAACTGTTTCTTGTTGAAATCTTGTTTTCCTTTGTACTTTGCGATAGATGGTTGATTCTGGAATTGATTGCTAGGACCTCCCCTTCTAAACTTTCTTTTATTCAAAATCCTTTTGAAGCCTCTGGTGATAAGAGCAAGATCATTATCATCACCATCCGAGTCTTCATCATCCAGGTGAGCTGGATCATCTTCACCTTGAGTAGTCTTTAGAGCAATGTTTCTCTTTGCTCTAGCATCCTCTTCCTCCTGCACTTTAGATTTCAGTTTCAACTCATAAGAGGTTAGTGAGTTAATGATAGATTCAATAGGCACAGAACTTAAATCCTTAGCCTCTTCTATTGCAGTCACTTTATTTTCCCATTCTTTGCCCAAAGCATTGAGAATTTTCCTGTTCTTCTCTCCCAAGGTGTACTCTTTGCCCAACACCTCGAGATCTTTGATCAAGTCAGTGAACCTGCAAAACATTTTGTCAATATCCTCAAGAGGTTCAATCTTAAAAGATTCATACTTTGTGACCAAGATGGCCTTTCTCTGTTCTCTCACATTGTCACCACCCTCATGGATTTCTCTTAACTTATCCCACATTTCTTTGGCTGATTTACAGCCTTTCACTCTAATTGATTCATTTGAATCTAAGGCACTATAAAGAACATTCATGGCCTTGGCATTCAATGTAAGGTTAGTTCTATCTTGAGCATTCATTTCAGCTCTCATTTTTGGCCGAAGCAACCCTGTATCTGCATCAAGAAAGTTAGCTTCATGCGGTCCTTCACTGACAATAAACCATAGTTCAATATCAATAGATTGTAAAAAGATAATCATTCGTTCTTTCCAGCTAACATAGTTAGAGCCACTGAACATGGGAGGCCTAGTAACAGATTGCCCCTCAACAAACATAGCATGACTGGTTGTCATCTTTACTCCAAGCCGTTAGAGCTTAATCTCAAGGAGACCAAGCTCTGATACCAATTGTTAGTCCCACAGACAACCAAGAGGGGGGGTGAATTGGTTTGATTAAAATCTTAACCAAGTTTATGCACTTTTTCGTTAATGAAAATTTACCTTCCTTTTTAGTAATGATCAACCAAGTAGATAAGAAGACAATAGCAATATTGATCAGAGAAGCAAGTATAGATAAGCAATGAATATTTTATTAAACAGAAATGTAAAATAGAGAGACAAACCAAGTGTCTACCAAGCTTAACCCAAACTTGAAGACCAAACACTAGGAAGAGCAACTTCTCTTTGATGAACGAAGATCAACTAGATGTACAATGGAGGGAGCACTTCCTCCTTGCCCTAAGCCTCACTTAGTCAAGCTAGGAAGTTTTACAATCACTCAGAAAACCCTCAACAAAGCTACACTAAAGATCCTTTCAACCACAAAAGAAATGCTCAACAGAAATTCACACCACTTTAAAACAAATCTGCTTTGGAGACTATTTTCTAGCTAAAATATCTCACTAGATCTTGTAAACAAAGTGTGCAAAAGTTCCTACTTCGTTCAGACCAGTTTGATTTTAAAGGGAACCAGAAATGGGCTTCATCAATGCTTCCAACGGATAGAAGGCAGCTGAAGAGTCAACTAGCCGTTGGGGCTGTCGGACGTCCGACGATCGAATCATCGTCCGAACCAATCGTCCGATGATAGCCAAGTTGAGGTTCGGACGTCCGATAAGTTCTTTGTCGTCCGACAGCACAGCGTCCGACCTTGGGCCGAGAGCTAGCAAGTTATCTTGGAATTTTTCGGACGTCCGATGCGATTGATTAGCGTCCGATGGCAAGCGTCCGATCCTTCCGGACGTCCGATGCTTCTATGTGAGCGTCCGACGGTGCTTCCTTCCTGATGTTCTTCATCCTTTCGGACGTCCGACAGTTTCCTTTCGGCCGTCCGACCTGATTGTCCTGTTTTTGCTTCACATTTTGGTTGTTTTGCTTTTGATGACATATTCGAACCTGATTCTTGGATAGACAAAAACACTTGTTTTTGAAGAAGGTTAGATAAACATTTCAAAGTGCCAAGAATGACACACTTAAAAGACAATATCTTTGATCGGAACAAAAACAATGACTAAATTCATTTATATTATTTCAATCTTGTTTGCCACATCCAAAGCATCGTAGTCTGGAGTCAATCAAACATATGCTTTCTTTGTTCCATCAGGCCTGATCAAAGTGTTCACTTTCTTGGACTGTATTTCAAAGAACTTTTGTGATCACCAAAACCAAGAATAACAGTACTCGCGCTAGTGCTCGATTAGGGTTGAATGTATCTGGGATTCATATCTTTTGTTACAATTGGGATTCTACGAATGTTTGGAATAGAAATGAATGTACATGCACGTTCCAAGTTTAGGAAGTGTTATTTCCTTTACTCTTGAGGTTGTAACCTATTTTATTTGAAGTTAGTGAGTGAGTCCTGGTGAGAGGTGGGCAGACGAATCGCTAAACCCTGGGGTACGCCCTAGGAGGAGGTGGGGTCGTCACAAATGGTATCAGAGCTGCTTCGCATGGTCTCTGCACGAGGTGAGCTTTGGCCAAGTGGTGATATGGTCCCAATTATATGAATCAGTATAGAGGACTAAGTGGTCTTCATGTGCGTAAGTTGTGAATTATAAAAGTTATAGACGGATATATGTGTCGGCCCTTGTGACGCCCCGCAAGAATGAGGGTTCCATTTTATATATATGAGTGTGTGTTGTGTATATTAAGTGTAATTGTGTGAGGATGTAGGACTCTTTGTTGGAAAAACGGACGAGCGTGTCGTTTGAATTTGGAAAAAGAATATTTCTTGGAGGCAAAACTTTGTACCGAATCCGGCCGCACATCCGGCCAGTTCTTGGCCGGATTGTTGGCCGGATTGTTGTTGGAATTTGAAAAAAAATAGATTCGCCACTGCCTTGAATCCAGCTTAGAATCCGATCGGATTGTGATGTGTCGCCTCAGCAGCCAGGTTTGACCAGTTGTTTTTCCTTCATTCTTATCTTGTTTTGGCTGAAGTTCGTCTTAATTTTTGCTCCCTCTTGCCCGGCTCTCTAGAGAGGAAAAAAAAGAGAGATTTCTTCATTTTTGCTAGCTTCAATCTTTGCTCAAATCTTGAGATTTCACCGATGGTTTTGGAAACTATTCCGTACAAGAGTACACTACGGAAGAATAAAGGGTGGAGTCTTTGGTGAAAGGGAAGCTCTAAGCTAATATCTTTCTTGCGTTTATAAGGTACCTTACTTGGAAAATTCCCTTTCTGTTCTAATAATGGTAAATTAGTGTCTTATAGTAGCTAAATATGTGGTTTTGTGGATGATTTCATGATTTAAAGTAGAGTTTGATATATTTCAGAATTTTTGGTGAAGTTTTTGTCTTTATTTGATACTTAAGCATATGCCATGGATTGATGGCTTGGTGGTGTGTGAAATGAAGCTTGTATATGCTAGATGTGATTTCTTAAGGAAATTTCCGCTTGTGGGGTTAATTCCAGCTTAGGGTTAGTAATCTACCCTATTTTTCCACTGTATAGTCGATCATGTTAAAGGCTGAATCAGCCCTTGCCCAGAACATGAAAGTTGTAGATATATGAGTTAGCTATCTATCTACAAAATTTTAGATCGATTAGAGTACTGTAGCTTGTGAAATGACCAAAATACCCTTGACTGCCCTTAAGCCCTGTTTTGCGGACAGTTTCCATTTTTCTCTAAGATCTCGGTTTTTTGACCATGAATATGTATGATTTGGCTTTGGAGGTCTTCATAAGAAATGTTGGTATATGTCTTAGCTTCGTAACGCCATAATATTCGTTTCAATCGGATAAGTGTAGCTTCAGTTGTTGTTATTGTGTCAAAAAGTGTGTTTTATAGTCTATGATTTGTGTGTGCTGTTTTGAATGGATATTGGTGGTTGTTGTAGGATGGAAATAAGGAAAATTAAGGGGAAGTGCTGTCCAATCTTGGAGGATGTGTGATCGCTTTGAGTTTGGGTTAATTCTTGGTAGAATGAAGAGCTTGGACTTGAGCAAGGCAATGATTTATGATGGATGAGGTTCCTGAGCCGTGGTTGGTGAGTGATCCCCAAACCATTTCCAAAGTTACTTATGAACTGTTTCTTGCACTGTTTACTCGCTTGCATATCATGAGTGCTTGCATGTGTATCATGACATGATTTGGCTCCGAAGAGTTCTTGGGAATCTTGTGCTTAGAACCAACGTCTCCACCCCTGATTATTTGGAGCAAATGGCTCCCTTGTATTGTTTGACTGACTGGATCCGTTTGAGCGTTGGAGTCCTAAGTACGATGATTTCACTGGCTCATAAGAGCAATAAACGTACATTTGATCATTGATTCATAATCTCATTTAAATGCACTATTGTGAAGCTTATTTGATTACTAATTTTATTGGACACTCGCTGAGCTTCTAGCTCACCCCAAAAATATTTTCTCTCCACAGGGCTCGAGGCAAGGGAAGCGCTTGTATTAAGTTCTTCGTGTGACTTGATGGTTTATCTCATGTATAGTTTGAATTTGGAATTCATCTTGTGTAATAGTTGGGATTGTATGAATGTTTGGATTTGAATGTATGTACGTATACGCTCTAAGCTTGGGAAATGTTATTTTGTTTATTATTGAGGTTGTACCCTATGTTTTGGGATGTGAATGTTGTAATTTAATTGAGAACTGTAGTGAGTGAGTGAGTCCCGGTGAGAGCTGGGCAGGCGGTCTACCGAACCCTTTGGTACGCCTTAGGGGGAGGTGGGGCTGTCACAGTTGGTATCAGAGCTTAGGCTTCAGATCTCTGTAGTGTATCCTAGGCTAACGTTTAGGATGCCCTACTGTGGGACTGGTTTGAAAGTGGTAAGCGTAAGATATGACTTGGCTACGCCCAAGCGTACATCAACAGATTCTGGTACTAGCGTACGACTTGAGTCGTAAAGTTTTTTAGTTTTGGATTCTTGTACTTGAGTACTCGATACTTTTTCTGAGAAAATGCTTGTGAATTTGGAAGGAACATGGTTTAGTGTTTGATGATGTGAATAGGAATCATAAGTGAATTTGAGATAAGTTGTAATGGTACAGGTTGGAGCACAGAGGATTTCGTATTGTACTCGAAACTTAACCGGATGAGGAGATTGAAATGATGAATGTTATCTAGAACTTGTCCAATAAGATTTTGATTAGGGTTTTGATAGATTATGGTGGTGTCCGGATTTGTTGAGAAAACTTCAGGTTTTTGCATCCTTCTTCTAGTCTTCTTATTTGATTAAGGTTTGCACCACCTGATTTGTAAGTGTTGGGATTTGAAATACTTGAACTGTCTAAGACCGACTAGGATGAGCTCATTTGAGACTTGAACCTGTTGAGGCGAGTGTGCTCCTATGTACACTTAATGGACCTGACTTGACTGAATATGTGGTAGCTCTTTTATGCATGAGCAAGTAGTTTGATTCGTATATGACCTATATATGGACTTGAAGTTTGTGACTCCTTGAGAATGTGAATTGTTGGGCATAGCCTAGCCGAGTGAGTTCTTATTCGTACTCGTGCACCATGAACCTGAAGTATTTGGCTTTGCTTTTGAACTTATATGTTTGAATCCTGCTTTGACCCTACTTTTGAACTTATTCGTACTCGTGTGGTTGTAGACCGGCTATTACTCCTCTGTAGCGGTTGAACTGAACCTCTCTGGTGAGGCATTGCCTGTTGTGTTTTCAAGCACCACCAGAGATGAAATTCTTGAACTGAACCTCTCTGGTGAGGCATTGCCTGTTATGTTTTCAAGCACTGCCATTTTTCTGGCGAGGCATGCCTGTTGTGTTATCAAGCACCGCCAGGGATGAACTTCTTGAACTGAACCTCTCTGGTGGGGTATTGCCTGATGTGTTATCAAGCACTGCCATTCTTCTGGCGAGGCATGCCTGTTGTGTTATCAAGCACCACCAGGGATGAAAATTTTGAACTAAGGCTCTCTGGTGAAGTATAGCCGTTGTGCTAACTTGTTGTGTTTTCAAGCACCATCAGGGACAACTTCTTGAACTGAGACTCACTAGTGAAGTATAGCCGTTGTGCTAGTTTGTTGTGTTGTCCAGCATCGCCAGGGGTAAAATTTTTGACCTGAGAAATTTCCGACTTGAGGCTATGCCATGTTCTAAATTTTTCAAATATATGAGACTTTATTTTCAACTCAGGGCTAGTTGTTTGAACTGAGCCCTTTTGCATGTTTTTTTTGGTTACCTGTTTAGCTATCTGTTGGCCATTACGAAGTGATAAGTGGGATTGGAGTGATTCTTAGTGCTTAACTGATTTTTGAGGACTATTTGGATCTGGTTAGTACGAGTTGGAATGTCGAGGATGACATTCTTTTAAGGGGGGGAGTTTGTGACGCCCCGCAAGAACGAGGGTTCCATTTTATATATATGGGTGTGTGTAGTGTATATTAAGTGTAATTGTGTGAGGATGTAGGTTTCTTTGTTGGAAAAACGAACGAGCGTATCGTTTGAATTTGGAAAAAAAGAAAATTTCTTGGAGGCAAAATTTTGTACCGAATCCGGCCAGTTCTTGGCCGAATTGTTGTTGGAATTTGAAAAAAATAAGATTCGCCACTGCCTTGAATCCGGCCTGGAATCCGGTTGGATTGTGACGTGTCGCCTCAGCAGCCAGGTTTGACCGGCTGTTTTTCCTTCATTCTCATCTTGTTTTGACTGAAGTTGGTCTTCATTTTTGCTTCCTCTTGCCCGGCTCTCTAGAGAGGAAAAACAAGAGAGATTTCTTCATTTTTGCTAGCTTCAATCTTTGTTCAAATCTTGAGATTTCACCGATGGTTTTGGAAACTATTCCGTACAAGTGTACACTAAGGAAGAATAAAGGCTTTGGTGGAGTCTTTGGTGAAGGGGAAGCTCTAAACTAATATCTTTCTTGAGTTTATAAGGTACCTTACTTGAAAAATTCCGTTTTTGTTCTAATAATGGTAAATTAGTGACTCATAGTAGCTAAATATGTGGTTTTGTGAATGATTTCAAGATTTAAAGTAGAGTTTGATATATTTCAGAATTTTTGGCAAATTTTCTGTCTTTATTTGATACTTAAGCATATGCCATGGATTGATGGCTTGTTGGTGTGTGAAATGAAACTTGTATATGCTAGATTTGATTTCTTAAGGAAATTTCCGCTTGTGGGGTTAATTCTAGCTTAGGGTTAGTAATCTGCCCTGTTTTTGCACTGTATATTCGATCATGTTAAAGGCTGAATCAGCCCTTGCCCAAAACATGAAAGTTGTAAATATATGAGTTAGCTATCTACCTGAAAATTTCAGATCGATTGGAGTACTGTAGCTTGTGAAATGACCGAAATACCCTTGACTGCCTTAAGCCCTGTTTCGCGGACAGTTTCCATTTTTCTCTAAGATCTCAGTTTTTTACCATGAATATGTATGATTTGTGTCACGACCCCACCTCCCCCTAAGGCGAACCAGAGGGTTCAGCGGGCCGCCTGCCCGGCTCTCGCCGGGATTCAATCGTTCACTACAAACCTCAATTGAATTTCAAGATATATATATCAAATATACATCAAAGGTTCCTAAACTTTACATATCAAAAGCGAAGCGTCCACGCTTCCGCAGCGCCACTCTGATCCTTGATACCAACTATTCTACAGGAGGAAGTCCAAAACTAGACTATTACACATCCAATCAATTCTAAACGTTCAATACAATCCCAATATGAACTAGTACACAAAAGGAAATCCAAGTTCAATCCATACATGAGATAATCCACGAATAAACACTACAAGCCCTTCCTTCGCCTTGAGCCCTGTGGAGGGGAATAAAATAGTTTTGGGGTGAGCTAGAAGCTCAGCGAGTAACCAGTAAAATCAGAAATCAAATATATTTCACAATAATGCATTTCGATCATTTCGATGATGTCATTTCAATATGGATTATCAATAATTCAAGAAACATTTACAATGGAAAGCGATAGTAACATTCATGAAAAGGATACGTTCGTTCTCCTGTCATTTCATTGCATTTGATTTCATTCGTTCATTCATTCACCCCGTCCCTGGCTTTTGGCCAGGCTCCACCAACCTACAAGGTAATACTCGAGTATACCGAAACGTTCACCCAAGTTCCTAGTCGCCCGACCGAGTCCGCTTCTGGCTCGAGACGACCGGTAACAAGGGGCAATGGCCAGTTCAGCCCAAAAGGCTTACATTCATGCGCAAGTAACATTTCAATCATTCAATCATTGAAAATGTCATATTTATTTAGGTCGAGTGCGATAAAGTACACACTCGCCTAGAAAACTCGTTTTAACAATCATTGAAAGCAAAATCAATAATAACAAGACACTGATATGCAAGCACGCATGATATGTAAGAAACAGTTCCAAAAGTAACTTTGAAAACGGTTCAAAAGTAGATAATGCAGTAAAGCGGTTCAAAAGTAAATTTGGAAACAGTTTGAGGTCACTCACCTCAATGGCTCAGCAATCATCCATCATACACTCAATGCAATCAAGTCCTTTCAAAGTTCGGACAGCACTTCCCTTGAATTTGCTTACTTTTCCAGCCATCATGGCTTCATTATTTCCTCATTCCATCCCAAAGGTACACACACAACAACAAGTTCATCCAACAGCCATGCAGCAAGCTCCAAGTAGTACCAGTCAAGCTAGGGAAAAGTCCGGAAATGAAAGTTAAACGCAAAACCAGAAAAACAGTTTTGACGTCATTTTGCGGTAATGGTGCCAAAAGCACTACGATGGTCGGATGAAGATGCAAGACCCACCGTTTCGAAGCTAAGAGACAGGGCTACAACAATGTAGAAGGCCACTCAGTCCAAATTCCAGCACAACTAAGTCCAATATGCCAAATAACAAACCAGAACCGTAATTGCAGGTTTACAAATTACACTATGCTGTAATCAGTCCAACTCAGTCTATACAGGTCCAAATGCATTGATTCCAAAGGCCTATGATAGCTAAGACATCAAGCTACATTTCATCAGAAGACACCAACATCCAAATCCAAAACAATTCCAGTCAAAACAGACGATTACAAGCGCAGTTCGCACATTCTGATCACCCAGAACAGCAACAGTAAAATCGACATATCTCATTCTACACTACTACAATTGCCCTGAAATTTTACAGGAATCTCAAACACATCAATACCTACAACTTTAATGTTTTAAGAAAAGGCCAATTCGGCCTCTAACCATATGATCCAAAACCGGACAGAAAAGGGGGTTATGAAACCCTAACTTTTCACATTTCAATCCAAACCCAAAATTGGTTGCAATTTCCTATCATACACACCTACTAGAGTCATAACCCCTCATTACCAACCATCATAAATAACCACAACACCATGATCACATTAAACCAGAAAATTCCTCAAAAAAATAAAAACTTCACCAAATCATTCCAAACCAAGAAATAAACCACAATTTCCAACACTATAGCCACCATTAGGCATCAATTAAACATCAATAGATGTAAGAGGATAGGCAATCACTACTTACCAAGTAAACAAGAGAGAGGAAGTTGTAGAACACCTTAGCTTCTCCAAAAACTTCACCAAAACACTCACTAGCACCAAATGGAAGGCTTTTATGGAGTAGAAACTAGTTAATGCAATTGGTTTGGAAGATTGAGCTAAATGGAAGCTTGAAATTGAAGCAATTTTCTTCCTTCTTGATCTCTCAAGAGTCGGCCAACATGGAGTGCAAAATGGTGATTTTTAGTCAATTTTTTGAGATATTTAACTTAAGGGGAAAAAAGTCAAAAGATGAATAGTGTCCACCCAAAGAGATAGTGACACTTGTCACTCTCTTAAATGCATTTCTATCCTTTAAGTCTCTCTCACATCAATCAAATCACCTCCTCTTCTTATCTCTTAACACTCGATAAATTTCACTCAGTATCCGGAACTTAATCTTATTGACCGAATTTTTCCGAACTTTTCGCACTAGTGGGTCCCACGTCCTTTCTATATCCTTAATTTTTCAAAAAGTACCCAATGCTAGAAAAATCATTTTAAAACTATTTTTGCTTATAAACTTTATCTGGGTAATTTTTCTAATCAAGAAAATGTAGAAAAGGAGGGCGTTAAAAAAATAAACCCTAGAAAATTAGAAAATTTTTCGGGTTCTCAAACTCATTTTTTTTCGGGGCGTCACAATCTCCCCTCCTTAAAAGAATGTCGTCCTCGACATTCTATCTTGTACCAATCAAGTCGAGACTCTCTTAGACGGCACTCAAGCCTCCAAACAAGCACTAAGATGCAAACAACACGTACTCGTCTAAGTTTCAATCCTACAAGCAATCACTTATGTGTCAAACCATTCCCACAGTCCGGCATCCTAAACTTCAACCCTAGGATACACTACAGAGATCTGAAACCTAAGCTCTGATACCAATTGTCACGACCCCACCTCCCCCTAAGGCGAACCAGAGGGTTCGGCGGGCCGCCTGCCCGGCTCTCGCCGGGACTCAGTCGTTCACTACAAACCTCAATTGAATTTCAAGATATATATATCAAATATACATCAAAGGTTCCCAAACTTTACATATCAAAAGCGAAGCGTCCACGCTTCCGCAGCGCCACTCTGATCCTTGATACCAACTATTCTACAGGAGGAAGTCCAAAACTAGACTATTACATATCCAATCAATTCTAAACGTTCAATACAATCCCAATATGAACCAGTACACAAAAGGAAATCCAAGTTCAATCCATACATGAGATAATCCACGAATAAACACTACAAGCCCTTCCTTCGCCTTGAGCCCTGTGGAGGGGAATAAAATAGTTTTGGGGTGAGCTAGAAGCTCAGCGAGTAACCAGTAAAATCAGAAATCAAATATATTTCACAATAATGCATTTCGATCATTTCGATGATGTCATTTCAATATGGATTATCAATAATTCAAGAAACATTTACAATGGAAAGCGATAGTAACATTCATGAAAAGGATACGTTCATTCTCCTGTCATTTCATTGCATTTGATTTCATTCGTTCATTCATTCACCCCGTCCCTGGCTTTTGGCCAGGCTCCACCAACCTACAAGGTAATACTCGAGTATACCGAAACGTTCACCCAAGTTCCTAGTCGCCCGACCGAGTCCGCTTCTGGCTCGAGACGACCGGTAACAAGGGGCAATGGCCAGTTCAGCCCAAAAGGCTTACATTCATGCGCAAGTAACATTTCAATCATTCAATCATTGAAAATGTCATATTTATTTAGGTCAAGTGCGATAAAGTACACACTCGCCTAGAAAACTCGTTTTAACAATCATTGAAAGCAAAATCAATAATAACAAGACACTGATATGCAAGCACGCATGATATGTAAGAAACAGTTCCAAAAGTAACTTTGAAAACGGTTCAAAAGTAGATAATGCAGTAAAGCGGTTCAAAAGTAAATTTGGAAACAGTTTGAGGTCACTCACCTCAATGGCTCAGCAATCATCCATCATACACTCAATGCAATCAAGTCCTTTCAAAGTTCGGACAGCACTTCCCCTGAATTTGCTTACTTTTCCAGCCATCATGGCTTCATTATTTCCTCATTCCATCCCAAAGGTACACACACAACAACAAGTTCATCCAACAGCCATGCAGCAAGCTCCAAGTAGTACCAGTCAAGCTAGGGAAAAGTCCGGAAATGAAAGTTAAACGCAAAACCAGAAAAACAGTTTTGACGTCATTTTGCGGTAATGGTGCCAAAAGCACTACGATGGTCGGATGAAGATGCAAGACCCACCGTTTCGAAGCTAAGAGACAGGGCTACAACAATGTAGAAGGCCACTCAGTCCAAATTCCAGCACAACTAAGTCCAATATGCCAAATAACAAACCAGAACCGTAATTGCAGGTTTACAAATTACACTATGCTGTAATCAGTCCAACTCAGTCTATACAGGTCCAAATGCATTGATTCCAAAGGCCTATGATAGCTAAGACATCAAGCTACATTTCATCAGAAGACACCAACATCCAAATCCAAAACAATTCCAGTCAAAACAGACGATTACAAGCGCAGTTCGCACATTCTGATCACCCAGAACAGCAACAGTAAAATCGACATATCTCATTCTACACTACTACAATTGCCCTGAAATTTTACAGGAATCTCAAACACATCAATACCTACAACTTTAATGTTTTAAGAAAAGGCCAATTCGGCCTCTAACCATATGATCCAAAACCGGACAGAAAAGGGGGTTATGAAACCCTAACTTTTCACATTTCAATCCAAACCCAAAATTGGTTGCAATTTCCTATCATACACACCTACTAGAGTCATAACCCCTCATTACCAACCATCATAAATAACCACAACACCATGATCACATTAAACCAGAAAATTCCTCAAAAAAATAAAAACTTCACCAAATCATTCCAAACCAAGAAATAAACCACAATTTCCAACACTATAGCCACCATTAGGCATCAATTAAACATCAATAGATGTAAGAGGATAGGCAATCACTACTTACCAAGTAAACAAGAGAGAGGAAGTTGTAGAACACCTTAGCTTCTCCAAAAACTTCACCAAAACACTCACTAGCACCAAATGGAAGGCTTTTATGGAGTAGAAACTAGTTAATGCAATTGGTTTGGAAGATTGAGCTAAATGGAAGCTTGAAATTGAAGCAATTTTCTTCCTTCTTGATCTCTCAAGAGTCGGCCAACATGGAGTGCAAAATGGTGATTTTTAGTCAATTTTTTGAGATATTTAACTTAAGGGGAAAAAAGTCAAAAGATGAATAGTGTCCACCCAAAGAGATAGTGACACTTGTCACTCTCTTAAATGCATTTCTATCCTTTAAGTCTCTCTCACATCAATCAAATCACCTCCTCTTCTTATCTCTTAACACTCGATAAATTTCACTCAGTATCCGGAACTTAATCTTATTGACCGAATTTTTTCGAACTTTTCGCACTAGTGGGTCCCACGTCCTTTCTATATCCTTAATTTTTCAAAAACTACCCAATGCTAGAAAAATCATTTTAAAACTATTTTTGCTTATAAACTTTATCTGGGTAATTTTTCTAATCAAGAAAATGTAGAAAAGGCGGGCGTTAAAAAAATAAACCCTAGAAAATTAGAAAATTTTCCGGGTTCTCAAACTCATTTTTTTTCGGGGCGTCACAATTTGGCTTTGGATTTCTTCATAAGAAATGTTGGTATATGTCTTGGCTTCGTAACTCCATAAGATTCATTTCAATCGGATAAGTGTAGCTTCAGTTGTTGTTATTGTGCCGAAAAGTGTGTTTTATAGTCTAAGATTTGTGTGTGCTGTTTTGAATGGATATTTGATGCGGTTGAGCATGAGGCCCAAAGTGTACAAGTAGACCCTGTGAAGGTGCCCTAAGGCCCAGTGACACGAGCACGAGCTAAGAGATTCAAGGAGTCCCTCCAATCCTTGGTACGTGCCGTCCAAACCTAAGAGAAACCGGCCATTGAAGGAATTGAGTTGGAATATCCTTGCACGACTACTAAAATGCTGCTTACAATTGAAGATGCAAGTGTTCAAGCTCCAAACGACGGGCTGAGCTGCAGTTAAGTACCCTCGCTGAGCCGTACGGGGGTCTCGCTGCCCGGTCAGCGACTCGGGGGTCCAAGGGGGCGACGCGCCCTTGTCTTGGGGGCCCGGGGGCGCAGTGAAGCCCCCGGTGGGGGTTCGGGGGCAACACCCCCGAAGCTTATGATCTATAGTTAGTTGGGCTAGCTTTCGGTCAAGTGAAGGCCCAAGGGGCTGGCCGAACTTTCCTTGTTATTTTTCCAGTTTATTAGGTCTTAGTCACAGCTATTAATAGCCTCAAGCCGCATGTTACATGCAGTTTTTGAGAGTATTGAATAAAATTTCCAGAATTTCGTCCATTCCTTGTGGCAAATTCCCTTAGCTTGTGAAAGCTAAGTTGAACATCCTAGAGTTGATCCTAGGCTGTTCTTGACTTATCAATCAAGCACACACACTTGATTGTGGCGTCCTCTACTGTTAAATCTGTTCTTGAGTGGTCCAAGTTCGGGTTCAACTCTATCAAATCTTCATCGTGTTCCTCTAGATCCGAAGTAGCTTTCGCGTCTCGCATCAATATTGGTGGTTGTTGTAGGATGGAAATAAGGAAAATTAAGGGGAAGTGCTGTCCAATCTTGGAGGACGTGTGATCGCTTTGAGTTTGGGTTAATTCTTGGTAGAATGAAGAGTTTGGACTTGAACAAGGCAATGATTTATGATGGATGAGGTTCCTGAGCCGTGGTTGGTGAGTGATCCCCAAACTATTTCCAAAGTTACTTATGAACTGTTTCTTGCACTGTTTACTCGCTTGCATATCATGAGTGCTTGCATGTTATCATGACATGATTTGGCTCCAATGAGTTCTTGGGAATCTTGTGCTTAGAACCAACGTCTCCACCCCTGATTATTTGGAGCAAATGGCTCCCTTGTACTGTTTGACTGACTGGATCCGTTTGAACGTTGGAGTTCTAAGTACGATGATTTCACTGGCTCACAAGAGCAATAAACGTACATTTGATCATTGATTCGTAATCTCATTTAAATGCACTATTGTGAAGCTTATTTGATTACTGGTTTTATTAGACACTCGCTGAGCTTCTAGCTCACCACAAAAATATTTTCTCCCCACAGGGCTCGAGGCAAGGGAAGCGCTTGTATTAAGTTCTTCGTGTGACTGGATGGTTTATCTCTTGTATAGTTTGAATTTGAAATTCATCTTGTGTAATAGTTGGGATTGTATGAATGTTTGGATTTGAATGTATGTAAGTATACATTCTAAGCTTGGAAAATGTTATTTTGTTTATTATTGAGGTTGTACCCTATGTTTTGGGATGTGAGTGTTGTAATTTAATTGAGGACTATAGTCAGTGAGTGAGTCCCGGTAAGAGTTGGGCACAGCCCCACCTCCCCCTAGGGCGTACCCTAGGGTTTAGTGAGTCGCCTGCCCAATTCTCGCCAAGACTCACTCACTCACATCGAATTAAATAGGGTGCAACCTCAATAATAAACGAAATAACAGTTCCCAAGTTTGGGACATACAAATACATTCATTTCTATCTCAACCATCCATACAATCCCAAATACATCAAAAGATTGGAGTTCTAAATACATTTAACCCTAATCGAGCGACTAGTGCGAGTAGAATTACAAAATTCAAAAACGAGACTACGCTAGTTTGTACCAGTCCCACGCCTCGCTCGTACCCCCTGTAAGGAAAAGAAATGGCGTGGAATGAGCTAAAAACCCAGTGAGATTCCAAAAAAGCAAATCGACCATTGTTTATAAGTACAAGTTTCAATGTAGCAAAGTAATGAGCATGAAAAGTTCATAAAAGTGAGCAATAACACTTCAAGTAGCAAATCTCAAAAAGAGCGAGTGTAAAGTTTTCTTTTAAAAAGAAACAATAACACGATAAGTACTAATCATTCCAAAGTATAAGGATACGGATGGCTCTCAGAAGCCAAATTCCCATTGCATCACCAGAGCTTGATCAAGTAATAGTTGACACTCCATCAACTTTCAAGTAAGTAACCAATCCAGTAGAGCACCACTTAAACTACTCTCCGTCCATCATCCAAACCCCCTACTGGGCCCAAAATCCTCAATAAACACTGGTGGTAATACTCGAATATACCGATTAGTCGAAGAGATAACACTTCACTTAACAACACTAGATACCCATGGTTCGTTATCTGATTGACCAAGCCCTTGCCGGCTCGACTCGATCAACTAGCCAATGGGGTTTGGGTCCCCAAAAAGTCGATGAGATAACACTCCAATCGACTGAATCAAGATAAAAGTATGGAGACGGGAAGGAGAGGCACCTCCCACTCAGATTGAGTGTAGTACATGCAGCCGCTCAGCACTTATAAGTCAAGTACAAGTATATCAAGTCAATTGCAGCAATAAACAAGTATATATCATGTTAGGGCAAGTGCGATAAAGTACACTCTTACCCGATCAAACAAATTACATATCATTAAATCACATTGGTCAAGTATTGAAACCAAGTGTCCAGTTCAATCAGGTATTTGGAAGCACTCAACAATAGTTTAGTGCCTCTCAAAAGTCACGTTCAGGTTCAACTCCTTGGTTGGAGTCCAAATCTGCGATAAAATATCATTTGCGAATGTAAAACTCTCTAGAGTGTGAAACATAGGAGTTTCGCTTCAAGAAAATCAAGGAAATGCAACTCATTTAAGTAGTATTCAAGATACTTATCAGACTCGGAAAAATTCATGCTCGCTCTTAAAACTTTGAAACTTTGAAGCAATTATACTTGAAATACCATTTGAGTCGAAGAAATGGAAAAAAATGTATTTCTATTAGTCGTAAATTTCATTTTTCCAAGGGTACAAGTTTCGATCGAACGCTAACTTATAGACCTCCATGAAACAAGACTTGAATACCCTATGATTCCAGTAAGATTCGTTCCTGAATTAGTACTCAAGTCGCGAGTACCTCTACCTAGCCCTCGAGTGTAAATTTGGGCAGTACGCCCTTTGTGTTTACCTATTTTTTCGTCATTTATGGCTTCATTATTTTTCTTAATTCAGCCCCAAAACACATATAGATAATTAATCTCATCACAATAGCCGTTCAATAGGCTCAAAATCATCCAAGAACAACACAAGTATAAAAATCCAATCGAAAATCAAGTTTTGAAGGCAAAAGGCTAAATGGCAGATTCGACGTTCCTTAGCGTTTCAGTCACCACCGATGCTACACTTATCGGATTAGGGTAAATTTGATACTGTTTCGAAGCTAAGACAAAGGACTACAACTTTCATGAAGACCACTCAATCCAGTTCAGAACTGATCTAGGTCAAAAGTACAGATTACAGAACTAGAAGGTCCTTGTCAGTACGGTTGTCAGTACTAAATTCAAATGACAATAACTCAGGCTACCCAATTCCGTTTGAGGTGTTTTTGGATGCATTGGAAAGCTAAAACATAGGACTAAAAGTTTTGTGTTTTGGCCAAAGGCTAATTTGATACTGATCAAGGTGAAAAAATGCAGCCAAAATGAGAAAATGTCAAAACTGTCCACAAAACTATACCTATGGCAGCAAGGGTAATTTTTTCTTTTCACATGCTACAGTGCTCGGATTGAACTGAAATTTTGTAGGCAACTATAAAACAGCATTTCCTACAATTTTCATGTTTTGACCTAAGGCTGATTCTATGAGGACCCGTAGAATTCTTTATATTTTTCTTAAAATTCCCTTTTATTTGGAAATTATTACTTTAGAATAGCCTTACTACTCATTTACCCCACAATAAATGCAAAGAAACATAGAATCAAGGGTTTTTCCTTTCGTTTCCAAGTTATCGTAAATTAGGATTTTCACGTCTTTTTGTAGTGTGATTAACCGGTACGGAGTGTGTACTACATTTGGTGATTAAGAGTGAGTTTTAAATAATATTAAGCGTGTTAAGTGTGTGATTAGAAGTGATAATAATAAGTTAGTGAATTATAAGTTAAAACCCTAGTATACGCGATTTAAGAAAAAAACGGCCCGAACCGACGAGTATCGCTCACTACCGATTGAACACCCCACTTGACTACCACTTCCTTACCATAAAATATCCATGATATTATTGCAAAATATCTCCCTCATCGTCAGCCCTTATAGCCGAAATTATTGACCCAAAATGCAAGGAAAAGAAAACAAAATTTGGATGGATTTTGGTGGTGCCACTTGTTGGCCATCTATGGCCCTTTGACCAAATCCTTTTGTCTTGCCTTCTTATCTTTCATTTGAGCTCATTCTTCATCATTTTTTTTCTGGTTTGGCCGAGAGCAAGGAGAGGGAGGAGAGTGAAGAGAGTTTTCCATTTCCAACCTTGAATCCAACCTTTCTAAGTGAGGAAAAGGAAAACTAAACCGATTAATCACTAGTTTGGAAGCTTGGGAAACTTGAGGGAGAAAATTTCAAGGAGAAGTGGAGGATCCTTCTTGCAAGCTCTTGTCTTGAGGTATAATGGCTGATCAACCTTTCTTTATCCATTAATCATGATTAAGTTGGGTACTAATGTTAGAATTGTGCTTGTGATGCTTGTTTCCCATAGTTTTTGATGGTTGGAGTGATGAATTTTGAGTTAGGGTTTTGATTGATTCACTTATATTTCTTGTGGGTTAGGTGTTAGATGATGTATATATATGGTATATAATCTTGTAAAGGAGAAATTTGTGGTAGTTTTAAGGTAAAAATGTGAATTATAGCTTGCACATAACAAAATTCCAGATTTCTGGAAATTGTAGCTTCAGTTCTGCCCGGTTCCAGTTCATTATGTTAGAGGCCGAATTAGGCTTAGCATAAAACATGAAAGTTCTATAGAATGATGTTTTATAGTTTCCTGAAAAATATCAGCTCAATCGGAGTAACGTAGCCCGTGAGAAGACAAAAATACCCCTGACTCTCATAGGTTTAGTCCAATGGACAGTTTTTATATTTCACACCACTAACTGTGTCTGTTCACCCTGATGTAAACTGAATTAGCCTTTAGTCAAAACATGAAAATTGTAGGGCTATGTCTTAGCTTTCCAACGCCCGGGGAATCACCTTTTTTGGACTTCGGTAGCCTGAGTTATTGTTGTTTAAACATAGCGCGGTTAACTGACCTGTTTGTGCGCTTCTGGTTTAGTAATTCGAAATTTTGACCTAGATACACAATGAACTGTGTAGACACCAAATTTTTAAATAATTTTCATCATATTATTATTTTTTGTTTTTAGTGATAATTCTTATATATTTTTATTTGTTAATTTCATGATTTTGGTTTTAGACTCTTAGCATTTGTATAGCATTTTAGATTATTATTATTATCTATTATTTTATTTCAGTTTTAGCTTTTATTCCTTGTTGCCCTTTTAGTTGTTGTAAGACTTTTAGCATAAAATTTGTCAAAAAAGAGAAAATTATTCATAAAAAATATGTTTTATTTCTTTTTACTGTTTATTAATTGAAAAGAGAGAAAATTGCTCGCAAAAAAAATTAATATTCTTTAAATTTTTAGATTCAATTTATGAAGGTTTGTTGTTAACAAAAAAAAAAAAAAAGGAAAGCCACGCGCGCGTGCTGGGTACGCGCGCTGCATTCCGTTCCAGTTTCGTGCGAGGCAGCAAAAATAGCGCGGCCCTGGTTTGTTTTTCTTCCAGTTTTCTTCCATTTTTTCTCCATATTTTTTGGGCTCTGTTAGATCATCACAGTACTGTTACACTTGGCTTTCATCTACAAGCCCAGAGCAATCTAGAAATGGAAGCTAATCCGATGGCTGAGGGGGGAACGGAGACTTGAAGCTGCTTCTGAACCATTAAGTTGAGGTTAAGTCTGGGAATCTGATATAAAAAGAAAAAGGGGAGAGAGTTCTGGGAAGGGGTCGGCAGCTAGGTTTAGCAAAAGAGTGGAGAGATAGAGTAAGAACAAGGGCGGCTAGAAAGAAGAAAAAAGAAAGGAAAAGGTGGGCGGCTGGGTAAAGAGTGAATCGAGAGTGAGAGGAAGAACAGCGGCTGAGGAAACTAAGCGAGAGAGAGCTCCATGGGAGAAACAAAAGAGAGGTAGAAAAAAGAGAAGAGGCGAAAGCTTGGTGAGCAAAGAGGGAGGAAGGATCTGGAAAAAGGGAGAGGGAGTTAGAGAGAGACGGAACTGAGCAAAAGAAAAGTGACTGAGGAAGAAGAAACCCACGGCCCTCGTCCGTTTTCCATCATCGCGGAGAGGCAAAGGTGTTTGCTAAAGATCGTTTCAATCTAATCCCTTTTTCTGGCTGTCCAGGTATATTACTCTCTCCATCTGTTAACGTTATCCTTTCCATGCTTGTATTCGGAACTCTGGATTTTGTTGGAAGGCAATGAGAGGCATATTGTTGGTTATGATTTTTAGCCTAAAGCTGTTATCTTTGACTGTTACGTTGCATGATTAGCATGTTAGGATCTGCAGTGTGTTTGATTTTTGATTCCTAGGTTATAGTTTAGTATCAAGATGTTAGCTTCTGACAAACGCCTCTAGGGTTCTTTAGAAAGCTGATTTCGTTCCTTTGTCGTTGCATGTTCACCCATTTGGTTCTTTGTTTGATCTGTAATGACTGATTTCCTACAGTGAGGTTGTGTTAGTATTAAAGTTTAACGAATTTTGGGTAATAAATTTGCTGGTTTGCGTTTGAAATTACGAGAAATGACTGAATAAGTTGCTGCAGAGGAAACCAACGAAGAAGAGTTGTATGATCTGTTCATTTTGATTCTTTTTCGGGTGATTGAATTTCTTGCTTGACTCAGTTTTTTTTGTGTTTGGATTGACTTGCTGTATGATGGCAGTGCCGTGTATTCTCTGCTGCAATTTTAAGCCGCAAGAGGCGATGTAGGATCAGGCTACAATGCGGCAGGTCTGCTACGGCAATAGAGTTTTTATGTCTTAGAAAGCTTTGGCTGTTCTAACCGAAGCTTGCATCCATATCCGTTAGTTCGGACGCTTTCATTGTCTGTTCTTTTGGGGTCCAATGTTTGATAATGAGCAAGTTTGCAGTGATGGAGTGATTTTTACTTGCCACAGTTTTGGTAAACCAGAAGCTAGGAAAAGATTTGCAGCTTTGGTGCTCCTTGTTTTATTCCTTCTGCATTTTTTGCTGCGCTTGAACCAAACTGAAGTTGCGTATCTTTGGTTCATGGTCTGATTTCATTTATCTACCTCAATGGAGCGATTCGATCATGTGCATAACTGACTTTACCACAAGTTTCATTCCTTTCTTGGCTGCATTTCTGGTCCAGTTGCTTTGATTGGATCCTCTAGGATTGATACTCATGTTAATGACAATGGGATGAAGTTTAGTGGTAATGGGTTGAACGAATTCATGGCTTGTTCTTGTAAGTTTGCAAATGATCGAAACCTTCGTTGCTCCAGATTCAGTTTCCTTTGCTATTTTTCTTTTATGTTCAACTCCCTGTTTGATTTCCGTGGGGTGAACGATGGCATTTGGTTGATGTTAACAACATGGTCCCGAGGTCACTGCACTTGTGTTTGTTTTGGTTTGATTTGTTTCACGTCAGTGAGTCTCGTTTGGAATGAGAAAATTGCAGCAAGCTTTCTTTTCTGTTGCAGTAGTTTTCCTCGTAACATTTGCAGGAAAACTTCAGAAAAATGATTGTCTTTTGTTGCTTGTTTGGATGTTGAAGTGATGTGTCTTGATTAGCTTCAAACTATGATTTTTGTCTGAAAAATCTTCGAGCCAAGCTGCATATTTAGGTCCGAAATCTGAGAAGGAAACGAAAATGCAGCAAGTTTCATTTTGGTTGTTGCAGAAGCTGTTTCGTAGTTGTCATTTGCATGAAGTGTTTCCATGAATTGTATCTTTCAGAGGTGTCTAGCCATGTTTGTTAACTGAAGTTGGATCAAAGTTTTGTATGGATCTTGCTTGCCGAGATTTTGTTGAGAATCGTGGAAGCTGTTGAATGAAGATTGCATGAGAATCACTTGGTTGTCGAATGTTTTGCTTGATGCAGAGAATGTTTTCGTTACATTTGCATGCATTTTGCATGAAGAAATTCCCAGAAAATTGCTTTTTAGCCTCCCTAGTCTCCCATAATCCCATTTTGGCTCATAACATTGGAAAATTTCCTCAATTCTATCCCTTCAACATGTTAATTTTCCTTGGGATGTTTTCATTTGATTCGTACATAGACTTTTATGAACTTTAGGATGAAATAAGAAAGTTTCAATAGTTTTTTTTGAAGAGCTTATAGTTTTGATTTCCATTTGATTAAAATTTTAGTTAATTTTGTCGTTTAAACCTAATAAATTGTTTCATTTCCTCTTTTGTCAAGATTTAGCATTTGAATTTGAGGAGTTCCATTTTAAACTCTTAATTTTTCATTTCAAGCTTTTAAAACTTGTTTATTATTATTTAGGGCTTTGTTTGCTTTAATTTGTTGCACATAGATGTTTTATTTTTGTAAACCCCTTGAGTGATTCCGTTTCATGTTTAATTTTTATCTTTGTGTGTAATTTTCATTGTGTTTACTTTTATTTTGTGGTGTTTTATTTCCTGTTTAATATTTCTACCATTTCGTTAATTGATAATTAAAGTGATGCCTTGACCCCTTTTTGTTATTTTGGAGGGTAAATAAGTAATTTCACTCCATTAGGGCCCCAACTCAAGGGAGGTACACTCTATCCCTTATTTTTACTTTATTTGATCCTATGTGTACTTATGTGATTTATGTGTTTAATTGCATGCCCTTTTGATTGTTTTCATTTTATTTATTTATTCGCTTTAGTCGTCTTAATTTCGTATATTTATTTTAGCTTCATTTTGGTTACTTAAAAGGTATTCAAATGCCAAGTTGTAATAGTTAGGTTTATTTTATTTTATTTATTTTCATATCCCCTCTTAGATTGTAGTAGGCTTCCCCCCGTATGTAATAGTTAGGGCTTTATTTGCTTTATTTGCCTTATGTGTGTTTTGCATGTCTATGTGCTATGTGTTACCGCTTTCTTAGGGTCTTGCATCTAGATATCATGATTATGTGTTATGTGTTTATGTGACATTATGTGTTTACTCGCTTTATTATGCTTTTATGAGATTGTAATTAATGTGTGACGTTATCACACTAGTCCAATGCTAGTTGTGATCCATTTCTTGATACCACACTAGTCCAACGCTAGTTGTGGTTTCCTTGTCCGATTTCTCACTAGTCCAACGCTAATGAGAAAGTAGAAATGTGGGCTAGTCCAACGCTAGACCCTTAGGAGCCCATTCACGCGTTAGATCATGATTGTGTGATAAAATCACTCCATCTCATGCATATTTTTTCACTTTCTAGGGCCTTTTATCATTTTGTATGATAATTCCCTTATACGTATATCCCTTATCCCTAATTTCCCTATATATATACCCTTTTGTATGATACATGACATTAGACTTGCATTTCATTTTTAGAATTAGGATTAGGGTAGTGCATTTGCTTGATTAGATTAGGAAATAACCCCCTTGAATATGGGATATGGACGAGTTTGGCTTTCTAGCCTTAGCACGCTCGTATTCCCTCTATTAAAGGGAAAATTGAGTCACGAACATTAAGTCCCCCGCACCCGACATGATGCACTCCTTTAAGACATGTATATTTGTATACTTACTTTATTTTATTTCTTCTCTTTTCCTAGAGTCTCATATTTTTGCATTATTCGTGACCTCTCCAAAGAGTCACTATTGGGCGTCACAATTAATGTGATTGGCATCATTCAAGCTTTGAAGAGAAATTTTGACCATCCCGATACCCTCCTAGGTCTAGGGTTTGCATTCATATAGTACATCCAAATGTGATAAATCTTTAGGTTAAAATAAGAAAATCTTTGACTAAATCACGCAACTAGCCTTGGCTAGGTCGAAAGGGTGCCTCGGATTTTTATCCTTGCCTTCCCTTTCTTCAAATGTGACTCCCGAACCTTTTTCTTTGATTTACGTAGACTAGGAGTCGTTTAAAAGGGGTTGTTCTACTTTTTCCTTGGAAAAATTCATTTTTAGGTGACTTGGTACACCTTAACTCTATACCAAGTGGCGACTCCGATTTTGTTTTAAAACCCTTTTTAAACTATTATTTTGGGTCAAATCGTCGCATTTTCAAGTCCCATTTAGACCCATGCTTTATTTCATTTTTTCAAATCAAAAATTCATTTTTTAAACCATTTATTTATTTTATAAAAAATGGGGCGCGACAGCTGGCGACTCCACTGGGGAATTAGAGAGTCCGAGCATTTGATTTAGTCGATTATTTTTCTTCTTTTAACCTTCTTATCTATTACATTTGGATGTTTAGGATTGCATTTTTCCCTTTTTTTAGGATTTTTGCATTTTTGCGCGTATCAACTCACTCCTCACCCATTTGGCGTACGATTGTTTTGATGGATGGTTTATTTATGTGATCCCGCGCCTTGCATTGCATTTGGGTGGGGGGATATTTCCCTAGAGCCTCGAGTTGGTTCTTGATCCCTCCCCTCCAAACGAGCACTAGCATACGTGCATACGCTTTAATTTTTTACCCCTTCATTTATTTTTCTTTTAGTGGCTTGTCACGCCACTCCACCCTATTAGGATTTTAGGCGACTCACTTGGACTTGTGATCGCGACACGATGTGTGCGTAGCTTGATCCGAGGGGTCACTCAATCTTCCATTTTAAGCTTTGGGTTTATATCCTTTAGCTTTTAGTTGAAGGTTGAGGATTTTCGATAGATTCACTCATGACATGTAGCCGTGACACGATTGTGCGTAGCAATGTCTGGGGAATCGCTCGAGCCACCGACAAAGAACCTTGGGATTGATGACCCTTGGTTTCCAAGTCTGAAGGTTCGGGGACCTAAAACCTATCGAGTCTAGATGCATTAGTGAACCCCAGCCTCATGCATCCATGATAGTTTACCTAGGGTAGAGTCTGCCTTACCCTATTAGGGACACTATTCACGAGGGGAGGGATCCAACCCCTCTTTTCCTTTTATTGCTTTATCTCTTTGTATTGCTTTGCTGCAATGTGTTATGTGTATTTATCTGATTGAACTAACTGTTCTTGGTTTTGTCTCTATTGCATTCATCAGCCTTAGAAAATAAGAGTCCTGGCATGGTACTCTCTAGGAGCCTACCCTATTTGACGTGACACATTTAAATTCAATGCTTCGCATTTGCAGCATGAATACATTTCATTTTAGCCTCACCCTGGCATACAAAAGAGGGTTCCTTTAGGTCACGTTTCATTTGTGTACTGCATATTTGGTCGCTTTGCTAAAATGGCATCATGCATAAACCCTAGAAAGGGAATGCCATTTAGGGGATCTCGTGTTAGGAATAAGCCACCTTGTGTCTCGGATACTTAATCCAAGGAGACTTGCACGTTTACATTTTGTACCATCTAAAGGGGTAGTGCACAAGGTAAGGTAGGATCCGATCATTTTCATAGGGCGATCTTTGGAATATGAGCGTCTAATAATCACTTTTTGGCCATTTTATCAAAATTGGTAAAAATCCCTTGCCTGAAGGACATTAATTTGAGGAAATTTATAAATAATTCCTCACTATTGAGATGATAAATAAATTGAGGCCAAAATTTGATTTTAGAAGGCTCATAGACCAATGCATCACAATAAATTTTTGAAACTACCAATGGATAGGTTGATTTTTAAATAAGTTGTCAATTCCATTCAATCCATTGGACCATTTTATTCATGAATTTCATCCAATCCATTTTATCAATTTGTTCATTTTAGGGCAATCCAGTCGATTTTGAATAGACCACCAATTTCATTCAATTCATTTGATTAGTTTACCCATTCTTAGGTCAATTCAATCAATTTTGAATAAATCATCAGTTTCCTTCAATTTCATTTGACCAGTTTACCCTTTTTAGGGTGATCTAGTCAATTTTGAATAAATCATCCGATCCATTTGACCAGTTTACCTATTTTTAGGGCAATTCGGTCGATTTTGAATAAATCATCATTTCACTCGATCTGTTTGATCAATTGATTTCATTCAATTCATTTGATTAGTTTAATTCATTTTCAGGGTTATCCATTAAATTTTGAATAAATAATCAAATTTCATTCAATACATTTGACCATTTTGCCCTTTTTAAGGTAATCTAGTCAATTTTGAATAAATCATCAATTTCATCCTATCCTCTTGACCCGCTTATTCCTTTTTAGGGTTTAAGTTTAAGGTTCACTAAATAAACTAGCTGAGACATGTAATCCTTTTAAGTATAAATTTTTTTTTCACACATCATTTTATGTGTTGATCAAAACAAGCAATCCATTCGGACTTTGTCTTTTTTTTTTTGGGACAAGTGTCCCCTTCCCACTCCATTTGGACAAATTTTTTCAAATTATTTTTCACTCAATAAGTTGATCGGACCCCTCAGGTATGGTATAGTGCCTACCCTAGAGGATTGCATTTTCATGCTAGGCCTACCCTTGGCATAAAAGGGCTCCCCTATAGGACATGCATACCGATCTTTTATTCTTGCTTACTGACTCGGGGTATTTTTCCTTTTATTCCCCTTCCCTTGCATTCATAAAAATGTTTCAATAAGGTGGAAATATTTTTCTATATCTGATAACAATTTTGATCCGATAAAGTTTGAAAGGTAATACTTGATTCTTGGGCAGACCCTGCAATGAAAACATGAAGGATCTATCTGGAAGCGTTAGGCTAAAGCCTCTAAGAGACTTCATAATTGCTTTTCAAAGAAAAATTCTGTTTATTGGATTTGTTAATACTTTTTTGTTCCAAAAGAAAAGAAGACAAAAAGTGTATATGTGGAGCTCCTTAGGAGTTTTTCTCTTCTCATTTGTATTATAATTGAACAAGAAATTTTGTTTCAAACTTTTTCAGCAATAAAGTTTTCTTTCATTTAAGCAATTATTGTTTTGTGTATATTAATGTACATTTCATTCTTATTTTTGCTCATTGGAGATTTCATGATGAATTTTAAGAAATAAGACTAAATTGGAATCTTTCAACCTCTAGCTTGAAATTTCATAAGTGTATGCTTTCTAAGATCTTTATGTACACTAGATTGGTGATCCGAGCTATGCAATAAGAGTGCTCAAAATTAAAAGAGGTCACTCAAAAGGCCCAATGAGATACCCTTTTCTCCTCCACTGTACAATTCATTATTTTTGCCCACTTCTATTATTCTCAAAGAAAAATCAGTCACATTGATTGATAAATTGCAAATTGGGGCGATCTTTGCTTGAGAAATGTCCACTGTGTCTAATTATATTCAATTCACATCTAAGTGAAAGCAAAATGTGCATTATTCTTGTTTGTTTTGAAAATTTGGAATGATACTTCGAGCGTTCGTTTCTCTACCTATACAGATTTTATCATTTGCTCCCCTATTTGAGCCTTTGAAAGAATAATTTCATTTCAAATAAGAGCCTTAATGATCATTACCCTACATTGGAAAATTTTCAAATATCAAAAAGGGGAATGGATTCTTAATGACCATTTCATTACTTTGGTTGTCATGAGGCGTAAGAATGATACTTTGGCCATCGTTTCTACAACCTAAACACTGCTTATCCCTTGCCTCCTTATTTGAGCTAAAATGGGTGGTTCTTTTCAAAGGCACTTATGATCGCACCCCACAATGGGGAAGGAGATTGGAGAATTTGGAAAAAAAAAGAAGAAAAAGGGGGCAAAAATGCTAAAATTCAAGAAGAAGGAGGGAACCGCAAATTGGGGAAATTTGATTCCACTTGGGTTTCAATTTTGGAAAAAAAAAAGAAGAGAAAAGAAAAGGAAGAGTTTTGTCCGGCGGATCACCTATGTTTCACCGATATGGATGAACAGGAGTCTTCCTCAGTCAGTTAATTCAGCTACAAGCAAGAATTTCCCATTAATGAAAGTTTCCTTTCAGAGTTAATGTAAGGAACGGAATAAAAGTCAGGCCCTCTTCTTTTCCAATCAAACATTCTATCCCTAGTTATCCCTTTTGAACCTTCAGAATAAAATACTTCATTTGGCAACCCCTGAGAATCGCAAACCCCACACTGGGGCAAGTTTGAATTGAAAAGGAAAGAAAAGTCTCAAGAGGTGAAAGTGATAAAGCAACAAAATCAAAAGAAAAAAAAAGAAAAGAGAACCTCGGTTGAGCATAAACTGGGGCAAATTTTTGGAAAAGTTCAAAAGAATGGCAGAAGGCCGAAAAAGAGAACAAAATGAAAAAGAAAATAGCCTCAATTGAGAATAAATTGGGGCAAGTTCTGATTTAACCCTAAAAGAGGGTTGATACAATAATGCGATCTCAGATCATTTAAACCACTTTTGGAAAATCCGCTTTCCACTTTCAAGCCTTAACTTTTCTAAGCACCCCACCAAACCCCATTACAAAAACCGAAAGTCCTGGTTTCTGTTCTTTGCAATGTCTCCGTCAAGGAATTTTCTAATTGGCAAGTGATGTTCATATACTGATGCCAAGAAATTTTTTTTGAATGTATTTCTGAATTGATTAGGTGTGAGGTTGACACTGTTCTTCATGTGAAAACCCGCGATGGCACTTTTGAAAAAAAGGAAAAGAAAAAGGAAAAAGCAAGTGAAATGAATGCAAAAGAAAAATGCAAAAAGATTTGATGCTGAAAGTCCCTGTTGAGTGATGATAAAAAGTCAAACAAAGTCCAAGATCTTGGAGTCCAAAATGAGGGCAATTTTTGAAAAAATGCGATCTTCGGTGCAATGTCCTTGAAAGTCTTATTCTTTAACTATCGTTTTCAAGCCACATTACAAGCTCATAAAGTCCATCGCTGACTTATCCCTCATGACGACCCAAAGTGAGGATTATGCTCGTAAGAAATCCATCAATCATTTGTGATCAAAAGGGTATAACCAGTTTTCACATGTTTAGCTATCGTTTCTACCCATATGTTGCAAGCTTATGAAGCTTATATGTTGACTAAGTTGTCTTAACAACTGAGGGTAACAAACTATTTGCTTTCACTAAGATGTGATATTGAAGGGATTACATACAATTTGGACACAAGAATAAGACAAATCCTGACCTCTCATTTTCCTTAGCCACCTCAGAATCAGAAATAAAGTCACTTGATTGGTCCCGAAAGATGAGCCAACAGGAAATGGTGACCCATTACCCAAAGCATCGATGCTAAAGTGACGAAGAAATCTTTTGTAATTTGGCATTATTTTGAGAAATTCATCATGAAAGTTTCTGTATGAGTTAAGCAGGACGTTCAATTTTCTTCACATTATATAGGAAACACAGTTTCTTACTTTGTTCAAATAAATGGAGAGGCATCCAAATCAATTTTTGCAATCAAATGGGCCCACACTGGGGCAAATTTTTTATAGTCCATTTGAGGATTTCGTCAAAGAGTCAAGCAAGACTTTCAAATCAATCACACTGCTCTTTTCCATGAGTAATAGTTGCAATATTTTAAAATAAAGTGCATGTTGTACTTTGGCAAGCCCCCTGTGCAGGTATCCATGGCTGAAATCGATGAAGAAACGTAAGTCAGAATCTTACGAATCAAGGCCTCAAGGAGGAGAAACCATGCCATAATGCAAATCAATTGATCGGTTGTGCAATAATTGGTGGAAACTGGGGCAAATTATTTTCGAAAAGATTCTCAAAAAATCAAACTTGAATTTAATTTCTTGTTCCTTGACAAATTTCAATTTCTTGTTGATGAAATCTCAGCGCCCGCCGCGCACCCTTCCATTCCCCATTCTTGACAACCACATTTAAATTCACTGATTCTACCACCGTTAGCATCGAGTCTATCTCACTAACGTGTGCGTTTTTATTCAACCACCGTTAGCATCGAGCCTATCTCACTAACGTGTGTGTTTTTATTCCACCACCGTTAGCATCGAGCCTATCTCACTAACGTGTGTATTTTTATTCAACCACCGTTAGCATCGAGTCTATCTCACTAACATGTGTGTTTTTATTCTTCCACCGTTAGCATCGAGTCTATCTCACTAACGTGTGCGTTTTATTCTACCACCGTTAGCATCGAGTCTATCCCACTAACGTGTGTGTTGTTTTTAGTCTATCTCCGTTAGCATTGGGTTCATCCCACTAACGTGCCTTTTCTATTTTCGATTTTCGCGACAGACTCGGGTTTAATCCCACTGACCGATTGTCAAGACATTTCATTCATCACTGCCACTAAACATGGGTCAGCCCCACTAGTGTGCATTCCGTTTAATTTCCTGTTCGGGTCAGTCCCGTTTTAAATTTCTGCTTCGGGTCAGTCCCGATTTAAATTCCTGTTTAAATTTCCTGTTCGGGTCAGTCCCGTTTTAAGTTTCTGGTTCGGGTCAGTCCCATTTTAAATTTCTTGTTCGGGTCAGTCCCGTTTAAATTTTCTGTTTGGGTCAGTCCATTTTAAATTTCTCGTCCAAGTCAGTCTCATCAAAAGGGGTCAGTCCTCATTTCAAAAACGGAAGTCGTATGACTAGTTTGCAGGTAAGTATTTGGTGTCTACTTCTTTGTCTCAAATTTTTCCAAAACTCAGACAAAGAGGGGAAAACTGAAGACACCAAATTTTAAAATAATTTTCATCATATTTTTATTTTTTGTTTTTAGTGATAATTCTTATCTATTTTTATTTGTTAATTTCATGATTTTGGTTTTAGACTCTTAGCATTTGTATAGCATTTTAGATTATTATTATTATCTATTATTTTATTTCAGTTTTTGCTTTTATTCCTTGTTGCCCTTTTAGTTGTTGTAAGACTTTTAGCATAAAATTTGTCAAAAAAGAGAAAATTATTCATAAAAAATATGTTTTATTTCTTTTTACTGTTTATTAATTGAAAAGAGAGAAAATTGCTCGCAAAAAAAAAAAATATTCTTTAAATTTTTAGATTCAATTTATGAAGGTTTGTTGTGAACAAAAAAAAAAAAAAGGAAAGCCACGCGCGCGTGCTGGGCACGCGCGCTGCATTCCGTTCCAGTTTCGTGCGAGGCAGCAAAAATAGCACGGCCCTGGTTTGTTTTTCTTCCAGTTTTCTTCCATTTTTTCTCCATATTTTTTGGGCTCCGTTAGATCATCACAGTACTGTTACACTTGGCTTTCATCTACAAGCCCAGAGCAATCTAGAAATGGAAGCTAATCCGATGGCTGAGGGGGGAACGGAGACTTGAAGCTGCTTCTGAACCATTAAGTTGAGGTTAAGTCTGGGAATCTGATATAAAAAGAAAAAGGGGAGAGAGTTCTGGGAAGGGGTCGGCAGCTAGGTTTAGCAAAAGAGCGGAGAGATAGAGTAAGAACAAGGGCGGCTAGAAAGAAGAAAAAAGAAAGGAAAAGGTGGGCGGCTGGGTAAAGAGTGAATCGAGAGTGAGAGGAAGAACAGCGGCTGAGGAAACTAAGCGAGAGAGAGCTCCAAGGGAGAAACAAAAGAGAGGTAGAAACAAGAGAAGAGACGAAAGCTTGGTGAGCAAAGAGGGAGGAAGGATCTGGAAAAAGGGAGAGGGAGTTGGAGAGAGACGGAACTGAGCAAAAGAAAAGTGACTGAGGAAGAAGAAACCCACGGCCCTCGTCCGTTTTCCATCATCGCGGAGAGGCAAAGGTGTTTGCTAAAGATCGTTTCAATCTAATCCCTTTTTCCGGCTGTCCAGGTATATTACTCTCTCCATCTGTTAACGTTATCCTTTCCATGCTTGTATTCGGAACTCTAGATTTTGTTGGAAGGCAATGAGAGGCATATTGTTGGTTATGATTTTTAGCCTAAAGCTGTTATCTTTGACTGTTACGTTGCATGATTAGCATGTTAGGATCTGCAGTGTGTTTGATTTTTGATTCCTAGGTTATAGTTTACTATCAAGATGTTAGCCTCTGACAAACGCCTCTAGGGTTCTTTAGAAAGCTGATTTCGTTCCTCTGTCGTTGCATGTTCACCCATTTGGTTGCGATGTAGCATCAGGCTACAATGCGGCAGGTCTGCTACGGCAATAGAGTTTTTATGTCTTAGAAAGCTTTGGCTGTTCTAACCGAAGCTTGCATCCATATCCGTTAGTTCGGACGCTTTCATTGTCTGTTCTTTTGGGGTCCAATGTTTGATAATGAGCAAGTTTGCAGTGATGGAGTGATTTTACTTGCCACAGTTTTGGTAAACCAGAAGCTAGGAAAAGATTTGCAGCTTTGGTGCTCCTTGTTTTATTCCTTCTGCATTTTTTGCTGCGCTTGAACCAAACTGAAGTTGCGTATCTTTGGTTCATGGTCTGATTTCATTTACCTACCTCAATGGAGCGATTCGATGATGTGCATAACTGACTTTACCACAAGTTTCATTCCTTTCTTGGCTGCATTTCTGGTCCAGTTGCTTTGATTGGATCCTCTAGGATTGATGCTCATGTTAATGACAATGGGATGAAGTTTAGTGGTAATGGGTTGAACGAATTCATGGCTTGTTCTTGTAAGTTTGCAAATGATCGAAACCTTCGTTGCTCCAGATTCAGTTTCCTTTGCTGTTTTTCTTTTATGTTCAGCTCCCTGTTTGATTTCCGTGGGGTGAACGATGGCATTTGGTTGATGTTAATAACATGGTCCCGAGGTCACTGCACTTGTGTTTGTTTTGGTTTGATTTGTTTCACGTCAGTGAGTCTCGTTTGGAATGAGAAAATTGCAGCAAGCTTTCTTTTCTGTTGCAGTAGTTTTCCTCGTAACATTTGCACGAAAACATCAGAAAAATGATTGTCTTTTGTTGCTTGTTTGGATGTTGAAGTGATGTGTCTTGATTAGCTTCAAACTATGATTTTTGTCTGAAAAATCTTCGAGCCAAGCTGCATATTTAGGTCCGAAATCTGAGAAGGAAATGAAAATGCAGCAAGTTTCATTTTGGTTGTTGCAGAAGCTATTTCGTAGTTGTCATTTGCATGAAGTGTTTCCATGAATTGTATCTTTCAGAGGTGTCTAGCCATGTTTGTTAACTGAAGTTGGATCAAAGTTTTGTATGGATCTTGCTTGGCTAGATTTTGTTGAGAATCGTGGAAGCTGTTGAATGAAGATTGCATGAGAATCACTTGGTTGTCGAATGTTTTGCTTGATGCAGAGAATGCTTTCGTTACATTTGCATGCATTTTGCATGAAGAAATTCCCAGAAAATTGCTTTTTAGCCCCCCTAGTTTCCCATAATCCTATTTTGGCTCATAACATTGGAAAATTTCCTCAATTCTATCCCTTCAACATGTTAATTTTCCTTGGGATGTTTTCATTTGATTCGTACATAGACTTTTATGAACTTTAGGATGAAATAAGAAAGTTTCAATAGTTTTTTTTGAAGAGCTTATAGTTTTGATTTCCATTTGATTAAAATTTTAGTTAATTTTGTCGTTTAAACCTAATAAATTGTTTCATTTCCTCTTTTGTCAAGATTTAGCATTTGAATTTGAGGAGTTCCATTTTAAACTCTTAATTTTTCATTTCAAACTTTTAAAACTTGTTTATTATTATTTAGGGCTTTGTTTGCTTTAATTTGTTGCACATAGATGTTTTATTTTTGTAAACCCCTTGAGTGATTCCGTTTCATGTTTAATTTTTATCTTTGTGTGTAATTTTCATTGTGTTTACTTTTATTTTGTGGTGTTTTATTTCCTGTTTAATTTTTCTACCATTTCGTTAATTGATAATTAAAGTGATGCCTTGACCCCTTTTTGTTATTTTGGAGGGTAAATAAGTAATTTCACTCCATTAGGGCCCAAACTCAAGGGAGGTACACTCTATCCCTTATTTTTACTTTATTTGATCCTATGTGTACTTATGTGATTTATGTGTTTAATTGCATGCCCTTTTGATTGTTTTCATTTTATTTATTTATTCGCTTTAGTCGTCTTAATTTCGTATATTTATTTTAGCTTCATTTTGGTTACTTAAAAGGTATTTAAATGCCAAGTTGTAATAGTTAGGTTTATTTTATTTTATTTATTTTCATTTCCCCTCTTAGATTGTAGTAGGCTTCCCCCCGTATGCAATAGTTAGGGCTTTATTTGCTTTATTTGCCTTATGTGTGTTTTGCATGTCTATGTGCTATGTGTTACCGCTTTCTTAGGGTCTTGCATCTAGATATCATGATTATGTGTTATGTGTTTATGTGACATTATGTGTTTACTCGCTTTATTATGCTTTTATGAGATTATAATTAATGTGTGACGTTATCACACTAGTCCAACGCTAGTTGTGATCCATTTCTCGATACCACACTAGTCCAACGCTAGTTGTGGTTTCCTTGTCCGATTTCTCACTAGTCTAACGCTAGTGAGAAAGTAGAAATGTGAACTAGTCCAACGCTAGACCCTTAGGAGCCCATTCACGCGTTAGATCATGATTGTGTGATAAAATCACTCCATCTCATGCATATTTTTTCACTTTCTAGGGCCTTTTATCATTTTGTATGATAATTCCCTTATACGTATATCCTTTATCCCTAATTTCCCTATATATATACCCTTTTGTATGATACATGACATTAGACTTGCATTTCATTTTTAGAATTAGGATTAGGGTAGTGCATTTGCTTGATTAGATTAGGGAATAACCCCCTTGAATATGGGATATGGACGAGTTTGGCTTTCTAGCCTTAGCACGCTCGTATTCCCTCTATTAAAGGGAAAATTGAGTCACGAACATTAAGTCCCCCGCACCCGACATGATGCACTCCTTTAAGACATGTATATTTGTATACTTACTTTATTTTATTTCTTCTCTTTTCCTAGAGTCTCATATTTTTGCATTATTCGTGACCTCTCCAAAGAGTCACTATTGGGCGTCACAATTAATGTGATTGGCATCATTCAAGCTTTGAAGAGAAATTTTGACCATCCCGATACCCTCCTAGGTCTAGGGTTTGCATTCATATAGTAGTACATCCAAATGTGATAAATCTTTAGGTTAAAATAAGAAAATTTTTGACTAAATCACGCAACTAGCCTTGGCTAGGTCGAAAGGGTGCCTCGGATTTTTATCCTTGCCTTCCCTTTCTTCAAATGTGACTCCCGAACCTTTTTCTTTGATTTACGTAGACTAGGAATCGTTTAAAAGGGGTTTTCTACTTTTTCCTTGGAAAAATTCATTTTTAGGTGACTTGGTGTAACGGCCCCACTTCTCCCTAGGGCGTACCCCAGGGTATCGGCGGGCCGCCTGCCCAGCTCTCGCCGGGACTCAGTCAGTCACTATAAGAAAAGAGAATAAAATCCACAAAACAATCGAAATAACAATTCCAAACGTAAACGTAAACTTATATACAATATCCATCCCAAAATCAAAACAACTAATATCCAGAGGTTCTCCATTCTCCATACAACCAGCCCACCAAACATTGGGGCGAGAACCATAACAAAAGATTCAAAAGTAATAGATCGGCTAGTCTATACGTAGCTTCCGTCCTTGCACGTCTTCCCCTGCTAAGGAAAACAAAAACTAAAGGAATGAGCTGGAAAGCTCAGTGAGGTTCCGTACACATAGGCAACAAGAGAATCAATGCATTCAATACATGACATCAACAATTCAAGATACAAGTACGAATAAAGCGATAAACACATTCATTAAAAGGATACGAGCTCACAAGGAGCTATTCGTTCATTCGTTCATTCTCCTTCCATTCTCCTTCCTTCAATCATTTGAAAATACATTTTGTATAAGTAAAACCCCTCATTCATTCATTCATTTCATTCACCCCGTCCCTGGCTTTTGGCCAGGCTCCACCAACCTACAGGGTAATACTCGAGTATACCGAATCGTTCACCCAAGTTCCTAATCGCTCGACCGAGTCCGACTGGCTCGAGACGACCGGTAACAAGGGGCTATGGCCAGTTCAGCCCGAAGGCCTACATTCATGCACAATTAACATTTCAATCGCTCAATCATTAAAATTCACAATCATTTAGGCTAAGTGCGGTAAAGTACACACTCGCCTCGAAAATCGTTTTAGCAATCATTGAAAGCGTTTAACATGTTATCAATCATTCAAACAAGCCATATAATCAGGAAATATAACAAATAAGGAACACTCACCTATACACGCAAAATAACGCCCACTTCTCAATCACCACGGAAACCTAAAAGGCCACAAAGACTGAAATCAAGAAATACCCGACTACGCGCGAGTAAACGTATAAAAGGACTTTCAAAGTGTAAAGAGGGCGTTTGGATCCGTGAATAAGAATAACCCTAATGCAATCCAAACCAAAAGGGTTATAAAATCTCTAACGAAAAACATTTAACCATAACAAATCAAAATCCCAATAGATAGGCTAAGGAAATATTCTCTTGGAATTGTAAAGAATCATTCGTGCAGCTACAAGCCACTATATATTCAAGTAGTGGTTATATAATAAGGGTTTTGATGAGAATCATATGGAAAAGAGGACTCGTAAAACTTTACTTGAAAGTAGTTCACTTGTGGCCGAGAAAACCCTAACTTGGCCGATAAAACCCCTAATTCAAACCTCTTTATTTTGAATACGGGGTAAGTAAACATTTGGTGGTTCAAATCGAAGAGGTAACATGTTTTCGAACGGTAAAATGGTCACATTAGTTGCCTTGCGGAAATATACAAGTTTAACTAGAACTTAGCCCTCGAATCAATATTTGAAAAACCCAAATGAAATTCTCAAGGAAATACACCCAATTTGATACAAGATACATTTCCAAAACCACTTTAACTTATTCAATTTCCAAGAAAACAAACGGACGGCATGTCCCTTGTGTTTACCTATTTTCCAGCCATTAATGGCTTCATTATTTTTCTCAAATCAGTCCCAACGTGTCATATAGAATAATCCCATCCAAAAGCCATTCACTAGGCTTACAAGTCATATAAATACACAATAAATACAAAGAGCAAGCTAGAAACATTTCCGGATAAAAACAGTTTTGACATCATTTTTGCGGTTTTGGCACCAATGGTGCTACGATTATCGGATGAGGGTGCAAGACCCACCATCTCGAAGCTAAAAGACAAGGTTACAACAATGTAGAAGGCTACTCAGTCCAAATCCTAGCACAACTAGGTCAAACGTGCCAAATACTAAACCAGAATTACCAAAACAGGTTTGCAAAACACACAAAACTGTAATGAACACAACTCAGTCTATACAAGTCCAAATGCTGAAATTCCAAAGGCATAAGTTAGCTAAGACATCCAGCTACATTTCATCAGAAGACACCAACTTCAAAATCCAAACCAATGCCAGTCAAAACAACCAAATACAAACGCAGTTTTCACAGTCTGAGCAACCCAGATCAGCAATAGTAAAATCGACATATCTCTCTCTACACTAATCTAAATGACCTGAAATTTTGCAGGCACTTTAACCTCATCAATACCTACAACTTTCATGTTTTGAGCAAAGTCCAATTGGGCCTCTATCTATGAGATATAAATTCGGACAGAATGAAGAACATTGAAACCTAGTCTTCCCAATTTTCCTTCCAAACCAAACTTGCTTGCAAATAACCATCATTCACACCTCCTAGCCTCATTCTATAACATTTCTATTCATCATACTTGGCCACATAGACAAAATCATATGCAAACAGAAAAATCATAATTAAATAGAAAACTTCACCATAATCCACTAATCTCATGAAATCATTCACAATATAACACTACTAGCCATTACTAATCACTAATGAACCAAGAAGAGAACCAACAAAGAATTTTGAACTTAACCACTCACCTTAAACTCAAACAAAGGTAGAGAGTTAGGACTTCACTTCCAAAAATAACTCCACTAGCACCTTGAATCCACCTTAGCCAACACTTGTGTGGAGTAAAATAAAATTCTAACGGTGAAATATCAAGATTGAAGCAAAACCAAAGATGAAGATTGAAGAGTTCTCTCTCACTTTGCTCCCAAAGCTCTCGGTTGAGAAGGAAAGGAATTGAGATATTTTGGGCCAAAAAGGTGATAAGAAGGAAGAAAAAACGCTGGTCAAACCAGCTGTCCTGTCACAATCCGGCCGGTTTCTGGCCGGATTTCCGGCCGGATTCCTGGCCGGATATGAGGCCGAGGCTAACTCACTTTTTTTCAAAACTTACCTACAATCCGGCCAACAATCCGGCCAAGAACTGGCCGGATTTGCGGCCGGATTCGGCCCCTTCAGCTTTTCTCAAAATTTTCCTCTTTCCGAATTCGATTGTCGCGCTCAACCGCACTTCTAACACATACACATATACACATATCTCACACATAATTGCACATAACAACTAGGCCTTCCTTTGCTTAAACAAATGGTTAACAAATTTTCACTAAAATGGAGAAAAGAAAATAAGCAAAAGGCCAAGAAAATTGAGGGAAGTTAGGGTTCTCACACTTGGTACACCTTAACTCTATACCAAGTGGCGACTCCGATTTTGTTTTAAAACCCTTTTTAAACTATTATTTTGGGTCAACTTGTCGCATTTTCAAGTCCCATTTAGACCCATGCTTTATTCATTTTTCAAATCAAAAATTCACTTTTTAAACCATTTATTTATTTTATAAAAAATGGGGCGCGACAAACTGGACTAGGTGATCTTCATCAAAGTTGTAGCTCTCTGCCTTACCGTCGAAACGGTATAAATTGCACACCAATCCGATAGGCGTAGCTTCGGTTATGTCCGTTACGTAAAACAACGTCACATCTGTCTTTTGTTTCTTGACTCAACCTTCATTTCCGCACATGTTCCTAGCTTGATTTTGTACTTGTATGACTTGGAGCCTATGGAATGGCTATTGAAATGAGATGATTTTGTGTGTGACTTTGAGATTGATTGAGGAAAAGAATGAAGCCATAAATGGCTGAAAAATAGGTAAATACAAAGGGCGTGCTGCCCAAATTTACGCTCGAGAACTAGGTCGATATACTTGCGACTTGAGTAAAGTTTGAGAGCGAATACCACGTGAACCATCTAGGGTATTTACGTCTTCTTTTATCGAGGTATATAAGTTAGAATTCGGCCGAAACTTGTACCCTTGGAAAAATGAAATTTTCGACTACTGGAAATACGTTTTCTTTGTCACTTCGACTCAAATGGAGATTTTAAAGTTTTACGAGTGAGCATAACTGTTACAAATATTTTACTTATGTCCTTTGGTTTAAATGTACTCTTTTCACTACCAAAATCATATTTATACTTTGTACTAGTACGTATTCTAATTTTCTTTGAATCACTTAAATCTTTGATAGTTCAAGCATAATGTATTCTTTTGATTATATTAGGGTTCCTTGGTGATTAAGGGTAAGACCCGGAAGAACACTTTGGACGTTATTTTGCGTAAATAGGTAAGTGTTCCTTGTTTGTTATATTTTAATTGCCTATGTGGCCTGTTCTTGATTATATGACTTGTTATGAACGAATGATAACATGTTAAATGTTTTCAATGATTGCTTAAAATGAGTTTGCTAGGCCAGTGTGTACTTTATCGCACTCGACCTAAATGAAATGTGAAATTTTCAATGTTTAAGTGATTAAATGTTAGTTGTGCATGAATGTAAGCCTCTTGGCTGAACTGGGCCCTGTCCTTTGTTACTGATCGACTCGAGCCAGAAGCGGACTCGATCGGGCGATTTAGTGACCCTGGGTAAACGTTTGGTATACTCGAGTATTACCTTGTAGTCTGGTGGAGCCTGGCCAACGTCCAGGATGGGGTGAATGAAATGAATGAACGAATGTCAATGCAAATGAGGGGTTTTACTTATCAAAATGCATTTTCAAATGATTGGAGGAATAAGGGAATGAAAGGAGAATGAATGAATGAATGAATGAATGGCTCCCTATGAGCACGTATCCTTTTAATGAATGTGTTATTATCGCTTTCCATTGTAAATGTTTCTTGAGTTAGTGGTTATCTATGGTTAATGCATTGGCTTTATTGTTTGATTATGTGTTCGGAACCTCAATGAGCTTTTAGCTCATCCCTTTAGTTGTTTTCTTTAACAGGGGAAGGCGTGCAAGGACGAGAGCTCGGTATAAACTAGCCTAGACTAGTTTCAGATTTTTGTAATGGTTCTCGCCCTACCTTTCGGCACGGGCTGGATTTATGAAGGATTGAGAACCTTTGTATATTCGGTATTTGTACTCCCTTTTTGAGATAGAAATGTGTATAAGTTTCGCTTTAAGTTTTGGATTGTTGATATATTTATTCCTGTGGTTTTATTCCGGTTTTAAGTGAGGACTGAAATGAATGACTGAGTCCCGGCGAGAACTGGACAGGCGGTCCGCCAAACCCTTTGGTTCGCCTTAGGGGGAGGTGGGGCTATCACAGTTGGTATCAGAGCCTGCTTCGCGTGGTCTCTGCGCGGAGTGAGCTTGGACTATGTGGTGAATAAATATGAAGGATTAAGTGCTTGTTCGAGCATAAGCTATGAATTGTGAATTGTTATAGGCCTTAAATCTTTCTCCCAGTATTTGAGGACAATTGATAGGTACGTCAGGTAAGAATCTCGATTGTAGATAGTTTACTCTTGGGACTGGCCAGCTCGAGATGTGAATTGTCTTATTTCGGATTCTCGTGCCCGTGTACTCTAGAGTTGAGGCGATGCTAAGTATGTGAGATTTGTATTTTGGGAACATGAATAGGCTTTGTTTGGCTAGAATGAGTACAAGAGGTCAACGGATGTTAGTTTGGATAGAAAGTGACGTGAGAGACCGGACGGGGTTACTTTAACTGAGACTGGGACGATATCACATTTTCTTTTGATTCGCCCTTCTATTGTTACTACATGGCGTTAGTTTGTGTATTTGTGTATATGATTATCTGTCTAACTTGATATTTATTTGTGTATTTGATCATCTGTCTCCTAGATATATGGTGTGTTATGTGTGTATATGTCTCTTTGTGTATTGGGTGTGCTAGAATATAGTTACTTTAGTCAACTTACTGCGTTTATTCATAAAATTAACTTTTGGAAAAAAAAAGAAGAGAGAGAGGGGGAAAAACAAAATATAGAGGGGAGACGTGGTCGTGGCCGTGGGACTAAGCGAGCCCAAGAGCCAAGAGAAGAAAAGGAAACAACAGCTGAACAAGAGCAAGGACCGAGGGTTGAAGCCGAGGACCAAATGGCGACGGCAATTCAACAAATGACAAACCTTTTAGCAAGGTTGGTGGACCAACAAGGTCAAATTCCTGTGAATCCACCTCCGAACCCTGAAATAGGAGAAGATCGGGCTCTTGAGAGGTTTCAGAAGTTTGCTCCCCCGAAATTCCTTGGAGGGCCTGATCCGGACGTAGCTGAACAGTGGCTGGAGGCCATGATCAACATTTTTGCAGTTTTGAATTATACCGAACAAAGACAAGTGAACTTTGTGGTATTTCAATTTGAAGGACCGGCCCGAGTGTGGTGGAACGTGATTAAGGTAAAGTGGAAAAGAGAACAAACCGTATGGACATGAGCTAACTTCCTAAGAAAATTTAACGAAAAGTATCTCCCACCTTTAGTTCAAGAAAGGAGGGAGGATGAGTTTATTGGATTACATCAGGGAACCCAAAGTGTGGCCGAATATGAAACGAAATTTACCAAATTGTTGAAGTTTGCTTCCGAATTAGTGGCCACGTGTGACGCCCCGAAAACAAATGAGTTTGAGAACCCGGAAATTTTCTAATTTTCTAGGGTTTATTTTATTTAATCGCCCGTTTTTTCTACGTTTTCTTTATTAGAAAAAAAATTCCCCAGATAAAGTTTATGAGCAAAAATAGTTTTAAAATGATTTTCTAGTATCAGTTTTATATATCGGACGTGGGACCCACTAGGGCGAAAAGTTCAGAAAAATTCGGCCAATAAGGTTAAGTTTCGGATACTGTGTAAATTTATCGGGTGTTAAGAGATAAGTAGAGAATGTGAAGTGATTGATGTGAGAGGGGGAAAGAAGGATAGGAATGCATTTAAAGTAGTGACATGTGTCATTGAATGGTTGGTGGTGATTTATGATTTACTATTCTTGTTTTTGACCTTTTGACTAATTGGTTAAATATCTTAAAAATTACCACAAAAATCACCATTTCTTACTCCTTGGTGGCCAGCCCTCTTAAGCTCAAGAAGGAAGAAAACTTCTTCAATTTTCAAGCTCCCAACTAGCTCAAATCATCCAAACCACTTGCCTAAACTAGTTTCTACTCCATAAAATTCTTCCATTTGGTGCTAGTGAGTGTTTTGGTGAAGTTTTTTGGAGAAGCTAAGGTGTTCTACAACTCCCTCTCTCTTGTTTACTAGGTAAGTGGTGATTACACTTCCTCTTAGACTTAATGATGTTTAATTTGTGCCTAGTGGTGGCTAAAGTGTTGAAATTTGTGATTTATTTCTTGGTTTGAGATGAATTGGTGAAGTTTTTATTTTTTTGAGGAATTTTCTGGTTTAATGTGATCATGGTGTTGTGGTTATTTATGATGGTTGGTAATAAGGGGTTATGACTTTAGTAGGTGTGAATGATTGATAATTGCAACCAATTGTGGGTTTGGATTGAATTGTGAAAAGTTAGGGTTTCATGACCCCCTTTTCTGTCCGGTTTTGGATCATATGGTTAGAGGCCTAATTGGCATTTTCTTAAAACATGAAAGTTGTAGGTATTGATGTGTTTGAGATGCCTGTAGAATTTCAGATCATTTGGAGTGGTGTAGAGTGAGATATGTCATTTTTACTGTTGCTGTTCTGGGTGATCAGAATGTGCGAACTGCGCTTGTAATCGTCTGTTTTGACTGGAATTGTTTTGGATTTGGATGTTGGTGTCTTCTGATGAAATGTAGGTTGATGTCTTAGCTACCGCATGCCTTTGGAATCAATGCATTTGGACCTGTATAGACTGAGTTGGACTAATTACAGCATAGTGTGATTTGTAAACCTGCAATTACGGTTTTGGTTTGGTATTCTGCATATTTGACCTAGTTGTGCTAGGATTTGGACTGAGTGTCCTTCTACATTGTTGTAGCCCTGTCTTTTAGCTTTGAAACGGTGGGTCTTGCACCTTCATCCGACCATAGTAGTGCTTTTGGCACCATTACCGCAAAATGACGTCAAAACTGTTTTTCTGGTTTTGCGTTTAACTTTCATTTCCGGACTTTTCCCTAGCTTGACTGGTACTACTTGGAGCTTGCTGAATGGCTGTTGGATGAACTTGTTGTTGTGCGTGTACCTTTGGGATGGAATGAGGATATAATGAAGCCATGATGGCTGGAAAAGTAAGCAAATTCAGGGGAAGTGCTGTCCGAACTTTGAAAGGACTTGATTGCATTGAGTGTATGATGGATGATTGCTGAGCCATTGAGGTGAGTGACCTCAAACTCTTTCTAAAATTATTTATGAACCGTTTCTTGCATTATTGACTTTTTAACCGTTTTCAAATTTACTCTTGAGCCGCTTTCCCGCATTATTTCCTTTTGAGCTGTTTTCAAAGTTAATTTTGGAACTGTTTTCTTACATATCATGCGTGCTTGCATATCCGTGTCTTGTTATTATTGATTTTGCTTTCAATGATTGCTAAACGAGTTTTCCAGGCGAGTGTGTACTTTATCGCACTCGACCTAAATACATGTGAAATTTTCAATGGTTAATGATTAAATGCTACTTGCGCATGAATGTAAGCCTTTTGGGCTGAACTGGCCATTGCCCCTTGTTACCGGTCGTCTCGAGCCAGAAGCGGACTCGGTCGGGCGACTAGGAACTTGGGTGAACGTTTCGGTATACTCGAGTATTACCTTGTAGGTTGGTGGAGCCTGGCCAAAAGCCAGGGACGGGGTGAATGAATGCTCGAATGAAAACAAATGAAATGAAATGACAGGAGAACGAACGTATCCTTTCACAAATGTTATTATCGCTTTCCATTGTAAATGTTTCTTGAATTATTGATACTCCATATTTAATGTTTTGTAAATGTTGAAATTGTTTCTGGACTTATCATTTGATTTGAATTGAACATCATTGAAATGAACTATGGTTAAACCGATTTGATTACTGATTTTATTGGTTACTCGCTGAGCTTCTAGCTCACCCCCAAAATGTTTTATTCCCCTCCACAGGGCTCAAGGCGAAGGAAGGGCTTGTAGTGTTTATTCATGGATTATCTCATGTATGGACTGAATTTGGATTTCTTTTTGTGTAATCATTCATATTGGGATTGTATTGAACGTTTAGAATTGCTTGGATGTGTAATAGGCTAGTTTTGGACTTCCTCCTGTATAATAATTGGGATCATGGATCAGAGTGGCGCAGTGGAAGCGTGGACGCTTCGCTTTTGATATGTAAAGTTTGGAACCTTTGATTTATATTTGATAATATATATCTTGAAATTCAATTGAGGACTTTAGTGAACGACTGAGTCCCGGCGAGAGCTGGGCAGGCGGCCCGCCGAACCCTCTGGTTCGCCTTAGGGGGAGGTGGGGTCGTGACATCACGGAACAGAGAAGGGTGAGACGGTTTATACCGGAATTGAATGGACCATGAAGTTACCTTGTTCACTTGTACGTTTAAAGCGAAGGAATGATCTCATACTTGTAAGCTTAGTTGGTAGTTGTTTTAAGACTGTCCCGTTTAGTAGTTGTTAGGCATTTAGTATTTTATTACTTATTGGGCCTTATTGGAAAGCCTTAAAGAGCTGGCTCTTTAAGCTCTTTGTGCGGACCGAATTTCTTCCAGGTTTATGTGGGCCGGATTTTTGCCCTAGTTTTAGCCTATAAAAGGCACCTCTTGTAAGAGTAAAGGACAGATTATTACAACCAGAAATCGTGAGGAATTTTCCTTCAAGTTCTTAACCGAACTTACTCTTGAATTCTTGAGTTCATAGCTTAGGATTCAAATCAGACTTTATCGATTAGCTTGTTCCCTAATCGTGGTGTCGCTTCATCCATCCTTATCCGCATCATTGCACACCCGTATCCGCATCATTGCACACCCGTATCCGCATCATGCGGGACATGAAAACAAATGAAATGAAATGACAGGAGAACGAGCATTGACGCTTCGCTTTTGATATGTAAAGTTTGGAACCTTTGATTTATATTTGATAATATATATCTTGAAATTCAATTGAGGACTTTAGTGAACGACTGAGTCCTGAACGACTGAGTCCCGGCGAGAGCTGGGCAGGTGGCCCGCCGAACCCTCTGGTTCGCCTTAGGGGGAGGTGGGGTCGTGACATCACGGAACAGAGAAGGGTGAGACGGTTTATACCGGAATTGAATTTAGAACTTCAAGAAGCTCTAGCGGCGGTTCAGGTTAATACGTTTACGGAGGCCCTTGAGAAAGCCCAACGAATTGAGAATGCAAAAGCACAGGTAAAAGCCTCCCAAATTCGAAAAAGAGGTGCAGCTGGTAGTGTGATTGAGGAACCTAGTGAAACAATAGCACCTTCTAAAGTGCAGAAAGTGAACCCGTTACTGCGCCCACCATGAACATTTGGGGCGGTAGATGAAAAATCTGCAAAAGGAAGCCAAATAGGACATGAGGAGATTTCTCAAGAAAGCCAAAAGATGGCTTCTTACTTGACTTGTGATTACTTTGGAAAAGCCAATCACACCGAGAATAATTGTTGGCGGAAAGGGCGGAAGTGTTTGATTTGCGGAAGTGGTGACCACCAGGTTAGCAACTGTCCGAGGAAACAGTCACGTGAAAGTAGTACTCAGCCACTGGAGGGCACTAAATCAAAACAAGTGAATGAAAGAGGGAACCGAACAAAAATATCGGCAAGGGTATATGCCTTAGACAACCAACAAGCTCCTGAGCCATCTGAAGGTAAAAATTTCGAGGACGAAATTTTCTTAAGGGGGAGAGTGTGTGAGGACCCGTAAAATTCTTTATATTTTTCATAAAATTCCCTTTTATTTGGAAATTATTACTTTAGAATAGCCTTACTACTCATTTACCCCACATTAAGTTCAAAGAAACATAGAATCAAGGGTTTTTCCTTTCGTTTCCAAGTTATTGTAAATTAGGGTTTTCACGTCTTTTCGTAGTGTGATTAACCGGTATGGAGTGTGTACTACATTTGGTGATTAAGAGTGAGTTTTAAATAATATTAAGTGTGTTAAGTGTGTGATTATAAGTGATAATAATAAGTTAGTGAATTATAAGTTTAAAAATAATGAATTATTTTTAAAAATAATGAATTATTTCTTAAAATAATATGAAAGTAGATTCCCGATCTAGTATACTTAATTAAAATGTTTAATTTAATACAAAGAAAATAACCTTTCTTTGAGAATCTAAATAAAAAGATAAAACTAAAAATTGGATCAAATTTTTCGTTCAAAATGAAAAAGAAACAGCGGGAATTGAAAATTGGTGGAGGCATTCTTTAAAAAGCAAATTTCAAAATGAAAGAGTACAAGTCTACCACTTTTGGGCTCAGTCTGATACACTTCTAATTCTCACATTTTCACTCGCTGGCCTTCTCACTGTCTCTCTCGGTCTCTCTCTCACTTCGACCCCTCTCAATTTCTTTCTCACTAATGCTCGAGCATTCCTCCTTATTGGGCTACTGATTTTGATATGTTTCCTCAGAGCATGTGCTGTAAAAAGGCAAGTTTCTCTCTTCTTGCTTAGTAATCAATTTCCCCCAATTTTTATTGACCCGATTTTGTGTTCCCAACATTCAATTTTTGGATAAATTCTCTTCTTCTCTATCATTTGTCTAGTTTCCCCAAAGTTTCTTACCCTAATTAACAATCACCATCATTTGCAATCACCTTTTCTACTTAGATGATCAATTGTTTCAATTTCTCCCCAAATTTTATTGCCCTAATTTTTTTAAAAAAAAAATTTTCTGTCCAGGACAAGAAGGGCATCCCCCGGACCAGCAGCACCTCATCTTCACTGGAAAGCAGCTTGAGGACAGTCGCACCCTAGTCGACTACAACATCCAGAAGGAGTCAGCCCTCCACCTCGACGGTGGCGCCAAGAAGCGCAAGAAGAACACCTACACCAAGCCGGCAGTGACTGAGGGAAATTCTCCCCCCCTTTTTTATAAACTTTATTGTTACTAGTCTAATTGAACATTAGCAGCATGTTCTTATTTTGAAGATTTTGTTCTTTATTGGGTTTTTTATATTATTCTTTGAAACCGTTGGATTTTTCTTTCTAAAAAAATTTAGATAGTATGTTTCTTTAAGATTTTATCAAATTCTTGGTTATTCTATTTTCAAGCGCTTGGTTTATTTTATTTTTTGGTTTTAATTTCACATTAAACTGCAAAGCGTCCCCTTTTCAGCAATTCCTGGTATGTGTTCAAAGCGTCCCCTTTTCAGTTTTACTTAAAGCGTCTACAAATCATCATTGTGGTGTTGTTTGTAGAGCTAAATGCATTACAATTAAGGTTGTATTGTGGTGTTGTTTGTAGAGCTAAATGCATTACAACTAAGGTAGTAAGAGTAAATTCTACAGATTTGAATGCTTTTCAAAAGCAACATTTTTTTCACTTCAAAATTCAATTCGTTTAGATCCATGCACTTAGTCTGGTTCAAAAGCAGCCTTGAATGTTTCTTGAATTGAGGTGATTGAAATATGTCTGTCAAGACTTCAAGCTCTTTCCTAATGTTTTCCTGTTGGAAGTGCCCTATCTTTGTGTAAATGTGCACACTCACAAATCGACTCTCATTTCCTTTGTTTCCATTTATTTATTTTTTTAGAAACCTCGACAAGTTGCTCCAAATCATTGCACTTGTACTTTGCCTTAAAAGTTGTATATTAGCTATGGATGTAGTCCTGCAAGTTGAGATACTGTAGGTTTTTTTTTCTGCTAACTTATAAATTCATTCTAGAACACAAACCTCTAAGGTTGCATCTCAAGTCTAAGGTGTTGCATCTGGTGACTGAGAAATCTGGTGATAGAGTTCTAAGGCTGCATCTCAAGTCTACTTAAGGACTTGTACTAGTATCATTTTGGAAGAGCTTGGTAAGAGGACCAAAACTCATCAATTAGTTTTGATGTGAAAAAAGATCTTCCTCCGTAAAAATTCATGAACTAGGAATGTTATTAGAACAGCATGGACAGCTTCTTATGGTATGTTTTGAGAGTCCATGATTCTCCAGAATATACTTGTTAGCCTTACTTGCGCTGAATTTCACATGTTTCACTATTTTTCAAGGGCAAAGGTGCTTTGGCCAAAATGTTTTGCTTGCAAATGTGTTGACCGCATTTACTTCTCTGCCTAGTATGTTCTTTTTGTCAAGTTTACAAGGGAGAGGTCAAACCTCTTAAACAGAAACAAAACATAGGGTCGCAGCCCCTAAAATATTTGCACCACGCAATTCACTAAGTTCCTGTGGCGGTTCTGTTATGATCTGCATCCCAGATTCTTTGTTGACACTACTTTTAGCTAGCTAGTCTGCACACTTACTTCTTTCTCCAAACATGTTGTAGCCAGGATTCCCGATCCCTGCTTAAAACATTCCTGATCTGACATATTAGATTGTATAGTGGTGAGTCCTGTCCTGCTCCTTGTATTAGTTCCAAAGCTGCCTTGCAATTCATGTCCAGAATCACTCTTCTTTCTCCAGAGTTCCAAGCCATTTTTATCCTTTTGAGTACTCCCCATAGCTCTGCTAAGTGCTATCATATTATCTATTAGCCCAATATTCACTATAAAACCTGCTTTCCATCTCCCCCAGCTATCTATATGTCCCTTTTCAAATTAATATGGCTTTGCCTCTTCTACTTGGAATAATGCTAAATTGAGAAGTGTACATCTTGCCACAGTTAATTGCTAATTATTGATAGTTTCATGTCTTACATGGTAGTTTGTTCTCCATATAGCATTATTTTATACTGTATAATCACAAACTTTTTGCTGGATGTAGGTTGGATTTTCTGTTAACGGAGTAATAATACTAACTTTTATGTGGGTTTTGAAGGCATTCCTTGAGGTAATACCTTTTCTTTTCACATGAATGGTTCCCATTTTTGGTGCCATTCTTGAAGTAAATTTCACTGTGAATGTTTTGCAATGTCCCGCCACTTGCCTAACTCACTAGTTTGATTGGAATACAATATTAAGGGGTGCTAGTTTTCTATGGAATTAATACACCATGACAAACAGCAAAAGTAATTTCAGAGATCTAGAACAAGAAAGTTGTTATTTGCTTTTAAATGGCAAAGAAACATTCTAGTTATGTTGGTACACATTGGTCCTACTTGACACCTTATATCATGGTCGACATTACTTTGGTTATCATACTTGACACCTTGTATCCTCTGTGGTGCATTAGTTTGGATTGTTTTGGTTTAGTTTAGTTTAGTTTATTTGAATGTTTTAGCTAAGCAAGTGAACTGAAGTTGCTTTTCCTTTAGTGTTGTGTTTATCGTCTTATCAACTGGTTATATTGTTCATAGCAGTACTTATATCAATACTTGTTATAGTAGTGCTTGTTGCCTTATCAACTTGTTATATTATTCCTTTGAGGCTGAAGTTTAATAGCAGTACTTATTTCTTGAGCTAATTTGGTGCATTAGTTTGGGGCTGATTTTGATTTTCTTTGGGGCTGATTTTGAATGTCCAGCTTTAATTATTGAGGTTCTTATTGGATTGCAAATTTTTGCTAAGCAACCGAACTACAAGAGATATAGTGAAATTGGGAAATGGCAAGGTTTAGTGAAATTTTGTCTGATGTTAAAAATTCCCCCTTGTGTTGAAATTTGGTATTTTTTTTCACGACAAAATAGCCTAGCAAATTGTCACACTTCAAAGACAGTATCTTTGATCGGAACAAAACAATGACTAAATTCGTTTATATTATTCCAATCTTGTTTGCCACATTCAAAGCATCGTAGTTTGGAGTCAACCGAACATATGCTTTCTTTGTTCCATCAGGCCTGATCAAAGTGTTCACTTTCTTGGTCTGTATGTCGTACATCTTCTTCACTGCATCTTTGATTTTCTTCTTATCAGTACGGATGTCAACTATGAATACCATGGTATTGTTATCTTCAATCTTTTTACATGGCAGATTCAGTAGTCAAAGGATATTTGAGAATCTGATAATGGTCCAACTTATTCCTAGGAGGAGCACTGATGCGTGGGTACTTCGGGTTCCCGTCCTTTTTCAATGTCTTAGGACGATGGAAGGTAACTTTGGTCCGGATCTTCTTGGCTTTCTTCTTAAAAGTTGTCCCAGATTTGACAAATTTGGCAACCTTGGCTGCCTGAGCCTTTGTATCAAGCTTTTTTGTGGTGTCAGCTTTAGGAGCCATTGCTGGAAACTGCCTTACAAATCTTTTACCTGAGGGGAGGAGCCGAGTGTTGAGGGGAGGAGCTGAGTGTTGCTGAAGCAGCTCTGTGTTGAAATTTGGGACTTGGATTTGTTTTGTAAAGCTACCTCGAGTTATATGTGAAATTTAGGCCAAATACCACTTATCAAACTATCTATAGGGTGTTGTTGAACTTCATTATGATATTTGAATGCTTATATGATATTTTGACATTTTGTAATGCAATGGATGCATTCATTTGCTAATTATAAATCATTGTCATTTTTTTCCATTTAAAGATATAATTGTTGTAGGAAAATTTTCAATTTTCATGGTGATAAAGAATTATCATTGAATCAGAATTTTCCATTAATAACAATCTGTGGTCATAGAATTAAAAAGTGTTTAGTGACAACAAAAGTCGTCAGTAATTAGTCTATGCCAATGACAATTACATATCACTTTTAGTGACGACATTTATTTGTACATCATTGATAAGATACTATGTTGAAGAAGCGCTGAGATTCCCCGGACCGAGCTGACCTGATGAGCTCAGCGTGCCGATGAGGAGAACGTGTCCCAAGCCTGCAAAACGAGCAAGAGGGTGATCTGACAGGGGAGCCCCGAGGTCGTCCCCGAGGGCACTCCGACGATCAAGTTAGTTTTCCGGTGAGTGAGATTCACGAGAAGTAAAACAGTCGGGAGTAATTTGCGTGTAGTGAGCGTACCTTGTGCAATCGATGTGTTTTACTATTTATACCTGCTTGGGAGTCCGACCTCCGTACGTTTCGGGACCTGCCCAGAATAGTCACAATCCCGCTCTGAGGGGAAGCAATCCCGACCTATGCGGGATTGTACTCTGGAGCCCCTTGGAGCCCTAGCGGCGGAGGGCCGCGGGACGGTTCCCATGGGCCCGGGGTCTAAGCCCAGCTCAGGCCTCCCTGGGCTGCCACGTGTATAGGGCCAGGACGGGGCCTCTGCACTAGCCCCCTAGATTAGGTGGGGCTTCCGGGCAGACCTAATCTGTACCCCTGCCACGTGGGAGCCCAGCGTCGCACTGCTCTGCCGCGGTCACCTCCGGTACAGTGCTGTCATTGGAAAGCTGCGCCCGCGTCCCTTCACTTGTCACGTCCCTTCGGTTTCCGTACCGCTCTTAAATGTGTCCACGTGGGGTGGTTCAGATTCAAGCAGCCGTTTTCCCCCCATTTTGCTCCATATAAATAAGGGTCACCAGATTTCACTCGACACTATTTGCCATTTCATCCTTCCTTCGTGCATTTTCAATTCCCAGCAACAAGGCTTCCGGTTTCCAGTGCCCAGATTTCGGCGATTCCCCCATCTTTCCAGTCATCAGTAAGTTCTTTTTCTCCTTCGCATTTTCTTTTCCTCTTCTGCCACCTTCTGCATTTTATGTCGGATCGTTCCGGCGTTACTTCCACCGCATCCCAAACTCCGGCCCGTCGTAGAGCCCCCAGAATCCTTATTTCCTCCTCGTCTTCGTCCTCATCTTCATCTTCTCCTCCTCCTCTCTCTTCTTCCTCTGCCTCTAATCCCAACTTCCTCATTCCTGACCTGTTCGAGCCCATTGACATCATGAACTCTCCATCTGCCCATTCTCCTCCTACCCGACTCCTGGAGGAGGTGGCTGAGCTCGATGCCCTCATCGAGCAGCAAGCCACTTCTACCCCCTCCCCCGAGTCTCCACACGACTCCCCTGGCAGGGCCCAGGGGGGAGCTGGGGAGGACAGGGACTCCTCCGAGGGGACCCCTGCTTCCGAGCAGGGGGACGATTTTGGGTTCAACTACGGTCACCCTGACCGGTAGGAGGTCACCCTCTCACCCGAGGCAGTGGCCGAGCTGGCCGGGTCTTTTTCCATCCCTCCGGCTTTCGAGCCGCGGGCCGTCGGACCCAACGATCGAGCCTGCCGATCTCCCCCTTGCTTTGTAGCCATTTACAGGGAGCAGCTGCTCGCTGGGCTCCGGCTCCCTATTCCTCCAGCCTTGGCGGAGATCCTGAGTTACTGGGGGCTCCGGATCACCCAAATCCACCCCAACTCGATCAGGATCATCATTGGATTCCTGATCTACTGCCAGATCTGTTCCATCCCCTACTCACTTTCCTTCTTCCGGGCCTCTTACATCCTCAAGCTCTCCCTCCCCGGGTGGTACTACTTCTCCCGCCGAGGGGTTAGCCAAGTTCGCGGGGGGAAAGGGCATCCAGGATCTACTCTATGGTGTCCCCTCTTCCATAAAAAATTGGAAGGGGGACTTCCTCTTTGTAAAATCCACGAGCTTTCCCCCGAACATGTGAAAAGTCGGGGAGGTCGACTCCGACCCCTATCCGGAGGACCTGGACCCCGAGGCCCTCGGCCAACTGATGAACTACAAGGTGAAGCTATTTGTCGCCAAGTTCTCCACCGAGCAGATCTCTGTGGCCGGGCTGATGGGGACGTTGTCCGGGACCCCCGGAGAGGTGGTGGCCTCCCCTACCAACCTCGAAACCTGTAACGCCGACTCTGTCCCTGTAGCTCGTTGTATTTACATATATATATTATATTTTTCCCTACTGACCTGTTTTGGATGACCTGGCTATCTTTGCTGCAGTGAGGAAGCTTTCCAGGCTGTTGGGCGGGCCAACCGAGCAGGTCGCCCCCACCACGCAGCCAAAGGCGGCGAAGAAGGCCTCCAAGGCCTCCCCGACACCTGGGGCAGCTCGGCCCCTCAAAAGGAGGCCTCCCAGTCCCCCTCCAAGCAGGTCGCCAGCAAGAAGAAGGCGACAGGGCAGACGAGGGGCAGAGAGGACGAGCCTTCCCAGCCCGAGAAGAAGCCGACGCCAGCCCCAGCACAGCGCCCTCTCCTGTTGACGTCGGGGGGCCCTGTCCACTTGGGGGTTGGCTCCGCGGAGGAGCACGCCCGGGAGAGCGCTCCCCCGAGCTTGTGGCATTTCCGCCACGTGGCCCCCACTAAATCGGGGCAAACCCCCACCATGCACGACCCCCGCCACTTCGGTCCATCCTCGAAGCTCTCCATCAACGACCGAGCCCAGTTCCCCGAAGTGGCACGCGAGTTGGTCATGGGCTCAGTTGTTCCACGCGACAGGAGGTGGATGGAGCTGGCCAGCCCGTCCGAGCCCCAGGACATGTACTACACCGCCTAAGCCCAAGTAAGCCCTCTCCTGCTTAGGCCCCTTGGGTCCCTGTTCTCTCCCTTGATGGAGTTGGTAATGTGCTAACGCTTACTTTCCTTTCCTCAGGCCAATGCCGCCGGCGCTGCCCTGGCGACCCGCTTCTCCGAACTGTCTCCTGACTTGGAGAAATTGCAAAAGAAGAATCGGAAGGCCGAGCAGAAGCTTGCCCAAGCCCTTAAGGAGGTAGGCTCCCTTAAGGCCAAGCTGGACAAGGCCGAGAAGGGGCTGGAGGAAGCCCAAGTCCAGCTCGCCGCCACCCGGTCCGAGTTGGACCAGGAGAAGAAGGGCATGGCGAAACTGAGGGAGGACCACGCCATTGAGCTCTCCGGCACCGTCAGCCGGGAGCGCAAGAAGGCTGTTCGGGAGTTCATCTCCTCTGAACAGTTCGCCGAGGACGTGGCCCTCCTCAACCAGCCCATCCTCCAGGTCGGCGTCACGCGGGCCCTGGATCAGGTGAAGGGCCTCAACCTGCCCGGCTTCAACTTGGCTGACTTCAAGGACTACAACCCCGCAGCCGAGGGGAAGCTGGACTGGCTCTTCGATGAGTACTGCAAAGGGCATGTCCTGAAGGGCCTGGCGGGCAGGAGCGATGTGGGGTCTGAGCTGGCGGAGCTTCCCTTGGAGGAGGAGGAGGCTCCTGGCAGGGCTTCCGGGAAGGAGCCAGTGGTTTAGGGCGGCGGCCACTCCAGAAACCCTTTCCATCCTCTTATAAGGATGTGGCCATGCCCCGCAGCTCATGATCTCCATAGATATCTTTTTTAACAGCCTTCTCCATACACCTCTCAACATGCTTAAGGTGTACCATCAGCTCCCGCCTCAAGCAGGTCGCCAGCAAGAAAAAGCCATAGCTAGGTTTTCCCTTCATTGTATAGCTCGGTAGGCTTTGTAATAGATAGGGTCTGAATGCATATATGAGATGAAGTTTGAATGAAACCATCTGATTTAACCTTCAATTCCTTGTTAGCGGCGAACTCTAGTAACCGAAAAGGAACACCGACCTCCCGGGTCGAGCACCAGATAGATCCACCAAGGCAGCGTGCCGACCTCTTGGGTCGAGCATCTATCGCCCTTTAAGCTAACGACTAAGTCGTCAGGGACGCCGGACCATCAAACCATCAGGCTGATTTAGCAATCGAATTATAATAACCGGAGTTACGCGCCGACCTCCTGGGCCGAACACCAAACCTCTAGGCCTTAAGTTACGCCGACCTCCTGGATCGAATGTCAAACCTGATTTACCGAAGCAGCGTGCCGTCTCTTGGGTCGAGCATCCGCCTAACTGTAAGCCAATAACCAATTTGCCAAAGGACGACAAACTAGGGTCCCATCAGACGACCAAACTAAACTAACACCCAAATTCCCACAACCTGGGCGGCGTGCCGACCTCCTGGGTCGAGCACCGGACCCTAAGGCTGTTTTAAGCCTCGCCGACCTCTTGGGTCGAGTGGCAAAATTCTAAAGACAGTCCTGCCGACCTCCTGGGCCGAGCATCGGACCCTCAGATTGTTAAGGTTTTAAGCCCTGCCGACCTCTTGGGTCGAGCGTCAACTCTCAAACTTCAAAAGCCTTCCATCGATTCATTATCTGAATTCGTCCCTTAGCCGCCGACCTCCTGGGTGAAGCAACAAAATTTGAAAGACAATCGGGCCGACCTCCTGGGTCGAGCGCCGATTTCTCAGATTTGAAGGGCATTCCATCCGTTACCATTCATGCTGATGTCCTGGGTCGAGCGTCGTCGATTTCGTCAAAATTTTAAAGATAATCATGCCGACCTCCTGGGTCGACCGTCGATCTCTCACCATTCATGCCGACCTCCTGGGTCGAGCGTCAAATTTGAAGATAATCATGCCGACCTCCTGGGTCAAGATAATCATGCCGACCTCCTGGGTTGAGCGTCGATCTCTCAGGGCCCCCCACTAGGACACTTAGCATTATCTGAGTGTGCTAGTGTAGAAGTCAAAAGTTAAACGGCATTGATAATGAGAATGGATTTAAAACTTGCAAACTGAGCATTTATTTAATGATAAACTGGTACGAAAATTGCAGAAAATACAGTAAGATCCCCTGGACCAACCTATCCTACAAACAACCGCAAATTCAAGAAGTGCCAAGTGCGGGGTACCTCTACTCCGTCTAATTTCACAAGCTTACAGTACCCAACCCGGCTTGTCTCGAGGACCTTGTACGGCCCCTCCCAGTTCGGATCAAATTTGTGGGAGCTATGAGCTCGGCTGACTGAGTTTCGTCTTAGGACGAGGTCTCCTGGCTGGTACTGCGTATTCCTCACCCTCGCGTTATGATAGCGGGCGAGTTGGTTTTTATACTTAGCTATCCGTATCGCCGCTTCCTCACGCTTGGCCTCCAGCGTGTCCAAGTTGCACCTCAGTTCTTCTTCGTTGGCTGACGCAACGAAGTTCTGCGTCCGAGGCTAGGGGAGACCGACCTCCGCGGGCACCACCGCCTCAGCCCCGTAAGTCAGGGAGAACGGGGTCTCACGGGTGGCTGTCCTTGGCGTAGTGCGGTAAGCCCAGAGGACGCTAGGGAGTTCATCTTGCCAATTAGACTGGGCTAGTTCCAACCTAGTCTTAAGCCCTTGCAGAATGGTTCGATTGGCATTCTCTACCAGACCGTTGGCCTGGAGATGTCCGACCGAGATGAAGTGTTGGCCAATCCCGAGCTCGGCGCACCAACTCCTGAAGGGATTTTCAGCAAACTGTCACCCGTTGTCAGATATCAAGACATGTGGGATCCTGAAGTAGCAGACTATGTTCTTCCAGAAGAACTTCTGAATTGCCCTTCCAGAGATAGTGGCCAGAGGTTCGGCCTCCATCCATTTTGTGAAGTGGTCAATGGCCACCACGAGGTGTTCGTATCTTCCGGGAGCTCGGGGAAATGGACCGAGGAGGTCTATTCCCCACTGGGCGAAGGGGCCAAGGACTGTGGATGGGGACCATCTCCTGAGTGGGCTGGTGACGCAGCGGGGCGTGCACCTGGCAAGCCGGCATTTCTGGACAAGAGCCGCGGCATCCCGGAACACCGAGGGCCAGTAGTAGCCTAGGAGCAGGCATTTTTTGGCTAACACTCAGGACCCCACATGTGCCGCGCACAGGCCTTCATGAACCTCTCGGAGGACATAGTCGTCCTCCTCAGGAGTTACGTACTTTAGCCAGGAAGACAAATATGACCTCCTGTAGAGGGTCCCCCCAGCGTAGGCGTACCTAGCAGCTCGGAGCTGGAGTCGGCGAGCCTCGGTTTTATCCTTGGGGAGGACACCCGAGTTGAGGAAGTCCACAAGAGGAGTCATCCAAGTGGCCGAGCTGTCTATGGCCAAGACCTGGACCTGGTTAATGCTTTTTTGCTTGACTACCTCCACCAAGACTTCCTTGCTCAGGTGGGCAAACGAGGAGGACGCCAGTTTCGACAGGGCGTCCGCCCGCTTGTTCTGTGACCTCGGTACCCGCTCAATCTCGAAAATGTCGAACAGTTTTACCGCCTCCCGCACCTTAGCCAAATATTTTTTCATGACATCCTCCTTGGCCTCGTACTCCCCGCAGACCTGGCAGACTACGAGCTGAGAGTCACTTCGAACCCTGATCGCGGTTATACCATCTGGTGGGCTATCCGCAATCCTATCAATAGGGTCTCGTACTCAGCCTCATTGTTAGATGTCGGGAAGTTAAATCTGAGTGCGTAGGTTAGCTCTTCCCCGGTGGACGAGGTGAGCAACAGGCCGGCTCCGCTCCCTTCCTTACTTGAGGCCCCGTCTAGAAATAGCACACACGGCTCTTCCGGCCGTGTGTCCCCGGGCATAGAGCTCGGCCCAGTCACTGACAAACTGGCTCCCTCGGCGAGGAAGTCTGCCAGGGCCTGAGATTTGATAGCGGTGCGGGGCTGATAGCTGATGTCGTGCTCGGCCAGTTCGACGGCCCATTTGGTCATTCTGCCCGAGACCTCAGGTTTTATGAGTATCTGTCGTAAGGGCTGATCCGTCAAGACGGTGATGCTGTGGGTCTGGAAGTAAGGTCGAAACTTCCGGGCGGCGTGCACCAACGCGAGTACCAATTTTTCCGTAGGCGTGTACCGCGTCTCCGGCCCTTGTAAAGCTCGGCTAACGTAGTATATTGGCCTTTGAACCCCCCTGTCCTCCCGCACCAAAACCGCGCTAACGGTCTCGTTGCAAGCAGACAAGTATAGGAGCAGGGTCTCTCCCTGCTCCGGGGCAGTCAGAGCGGGCAGCTCGGCTAGGTATGCTTTTAGGTCGGCGAAGGCTTTCTGGCATTCCTCCGTCCATTGAAAGTCCTTTGGTGCTTTCAGGATCCGGAAGAAGGGTAGCCCCCTTACAGCGGAGCGCAAGAGGAATCTATTCAGGGCGGCCATCCTTCCCGCGAGCCGTTGGACCTCCTTGACGCTTCTCGGGGGGGCCATGTCCATGATGGCCTGGAGCTTATCCGGGTTGACCCGGATCCCCTCTCGGGAGACCAGGAAGCCCAGGAACTTTTCCGACCTAACCCCGAATGTACATTTCTTTGGGTACAGCCGCATCCGGCTTTCCCACAGAATGTTCAGGATTTCCCTAAGGTCGGGGACGAGCTGCCGATCAGTTTGGCTCTTGACGATCATATCATCCAGATAGACCTCCATACTCTTGCCGATTTGATTCTGGAACAGTTTGTTGACCAGACGTTGGTAGGTAGCTCCGACGTTCTTTAGCCCAAACGGCATGGTCTGGTAGCAGTATTCCTCGGTGATGAAGTAGGTCTTCTCCCGGTCTTCTTCGGCCATCTCTATCTTGTGGTATCCCTTGAAAGCATCCAGGAAACACAAAACGTCAAAACCAACAGTAGAGTCTACTAACCTGTCGATCCTCGGCAAGGGAAAGTAGCCCTTCGGGCAGGCTTTATTGAGATCTGTAAAGTCCACGTACATCCTCCAGGACTGGTCCTCCTTCTTTACCAGGACGGGGTTGGCTAACCAGGTCGGGTAGTACACCTCCAGGATGATTTTGGATTCCAACAACTTGCCGACCTCCTTCTTGATCACATCATTCCTCTCTGGGGCGAAACTCCTCTTCTTCTGCTTCACTGGCTTGAAGCGGGGGTCTACGTTGAGGTGGTGGACGGCCAAATCAGTCGGAATCCCGGGCATGTCCTCTACCGTCCACGCGAAGACTTGGGCGTACTCCCTTAGTAGGGTCTTCAAGCCCTCCATCTCTTCGGGGGGTAGCGACGCACCGACGCGGAGGATCTGGTCAGGCCTGTCCTCTCTCAATGGGAATTCCTCGATCTCGTCCTGGGTGCCCAGCTGCCGGGCCTCCTCCCCCGGGATGTAAGGCTCCAAGCTGGTCATTTGGGCGACCACCTTCTCATGTCCCCGGAGCACGGCCAAGTAGCAAGCTCTGGCCACCTCTGGATCCCCATGCACCTCAGCTATTCCTCCCGGGGTGGGGAATTTGATGCTGAGGTGGAGATACGAGGGGATAGCTCGGATGGCATTCAAGGCAGGCCATCCCAAGAACACGTTGTACGGGGATTGTTGTTTGACCACCACGAAGTTGCCGGGGATGGTCCGGCATTTGGGCACCTGCCCTACTGTAACCATCAGGGTGATCATCCCCTCCTGAGTGATGGGCGGTCCGGTGAACCCCACCAGGGGTGTCCGAACCGGGGTTAGCTGTCCGTCCTCCAAACCGAACTCCTTGAACACCCGGTAGAACTGGATGTCCACCGCGCTCCCCTGGTCGACGTACACTTTCTTCACCCGGTAGTTATTGGTCACGACGTCTATCACGATGGCCTCATGGTTTCCAGTTGCCAGGGGAACCGCATCCCTTGGTCCGAAGGTAATCTCCTCGTCCATGCACAAGCGTTTCAGGGAGTCATCCCCCTCGGGGGGAGGTCGCCTGTTCTTCCGAGCTGCATGGCTGTCTCCCCCCGTGGGGCCCCCAGCAATGATGTTTATTACCCCTGCTAAGTTCTGAGTGTCCTGGTCGGGGGAGCTGCCCCGAGGAACGTCACGCCGCTCAGGGCGGTCGCGACGCTGGCCCTCGCCCCTGTCTCCGCGGTAGGCGCGTCCTGACTCCTGGCCTGGTCGACCGTGCCGTACGAATCGCCCCAGGAAGTCGCGCTGGATCAGATCTTCAATCTCCCTTCGCAGGGCCCAGCACCCCTCCGTATCGTGCCCAACATCACGGTGGAAGGTACAGTATTGGTCCTGATTTCTCTTGTTCCGGGGTGTTCCCATCTTCGGTGGCCACTCCCCTAGGCCCTCCGCCTCCATAACCACCAGAATCTGGGCTTTGGGCCGAGTTAGGGGGGTGTAGCCTTTTTCCGGAAGCGGCGGTTGAGCGGGGGCTTTCTCCTTTGAGAGCCGATCGAAAACATTTTTCTTGGCCGGGCCGTCCTTGTTCTCGGGGGGATTTTCCCGTCCCCTCCGATCTCCGATCTCCTGATCTGATTCTCTCTTCAGGCGGGCAGCCTCCTCCGCATTAGCGGCGGCGTGCGCCCTGGTCAAGAGTTCCTCTAGGCCTCCAGGGGGCTTCTCGACGAGCTTGTAGTAGAGCTCCTCCGCCCTGAGCCCGTTCATAAAGGCTGCCATGACTACCTTTTCGTCCTTGTCCCTGATCTGCAAGCTCTCTGTGTTGAAGCGAGTCATGAAATTCCTCAGGGACTCGTCCGGCTTCTGCTTGATTGCCATCAAGTGAGCCACGTTTTTCGAGTAAGTCTTCGAGGAGACGAACTGGGCGGCGAACTGTTTGGCCAACTCGTCTCGGACAGGCTTCCACTGGGGGTGGTCCCTCGGCCGGCTCTTGATAGATTGGGCGGGGGAGCGCTCAGGCTCCTTCCGCGCAAGCTTCCACGAGGAGGGATTCCTTGGCCGGCCCCCAGCGGATCGGTCGAGAGAGTACCCCTCGCTATCCCCGACCACCGAGGTCCGCGGCCGAGGGGGAGTCCGTTGGCGTTTCCTCCTGGGGGGCTGGTCCCGTGACTCATCCTCCGAGGGAACGGGAGGTGATTCCCTCTCCTTCCCCTTCGCCTTGGAGGTTTGTGCGCCCCCGACTTCACCCCCCTCCTTTGTCTGTCGAATTATGTCCTCTAGCATGGGAAGGTTCTCCGTCACGAACTGGAAGATCTGCTGTCTCCGTTCCCCTGAGAGGGCTGATCCCCCGGTGCCTCGAGCTGCCTCAGTCTCCACTCGCCGGGACCCCTCGCCGGCCCGGGATCGGTGTTCTCTACGGTTGGCTTTGAACGTGTTCTCGCCATCAACACAACTACTCGTACCTTTCTTCTTTCCCACTGACGGCGCCAACTGAAGAAGTGCTGAGCTTCCCCGGACCGAGCTGACCTGATGAGCTCGGCGTGCCGATGAGGAGAAAGTGTCCCAAGCCTACAAAACGAGCAAGAGGGTGATCTGACAGGGGAGCCCCGAGGTCGTCCCCGAGGGCACTCCGACGATCAAGTTAGTTTTCCGGTGAGTGAGATTCACGGGAAGTAAAACAGTCGGGAGTAATTGGTGTGTAGTGAGCGTACCTTGTGCAGTCGATGTGTGTTACCATTTATACCTGCTTGGGAGTCCGACTTCCGTACGTTTCTGGACCTGCCCAAAATAGTCACAATCCCGCACTGAGGGGGAGCAATCCCGACCTATGCGGGATTGTACTTTGAAGCCCCTTGGAGCCCTAGCGGCGGAGGGCCGCGGGACGGTTCCCATGGGCCCGGGGTCTAAGCCCAACTCAGGCCTCCCTGGGCTGCCACGTGTATAGGTCCAGGACGGGGCCTCTGCATATGTCATCACTAAAATTACAATAATTATTGACGACATCAGTTGTCACAAAACAGTTCCATTCACTGACGACTTTTATTGTCGTCACTATATATTTTTACCGATGGGCCTTCAGTGACGACTCTGTGACAACTAGAAAGTTGTCAATAAAAGTTATCAGTGACGATTTTTTATTTTTTTGTGACAAAAATGGCTTGTCATTGAAGACCAAATTTCTTGTAGTGAGGCCAATAAAAAACAAGCTGACAAATGCTATGAAGGCAACCAACTTGGACACTACATGAGTGAGTGCCCAATGAAAAAGAAGAAAGAAGGAAAAGCTGAACGAAAATCAAAATTCAATGACTTTCAAATCGCATGGAATGAATGCAACTCAAATAATGGTGACGTTGAAGAGGAAGAGGAATCTGCTCAAATGGCTTTCATGGCCATAGGTGATGATGAGGTAACTACTTGTAACTCTCAACTTGTTAGTGATGATGAATCTAATGATGACATTGAATCCTTCATTGAGAGACTGCGTGATAACTTGAAAGAATCCTATGTTAGAAACAAGGAGTTCAAATAGAAAATTAGCTTTCTGCTTCAGGATAATGCAAATCCTTTTTGACAAAACAAAATGCTGAAAGATGAAAATGACTACTTCAAAAAAGGTGAGACTGATCTACACATTGAGCTTGATAGAAAAACAAAGATTTGTGAAATGTTAAAAAAGGAACAAGGTGATTTGAAAAAAAGGATGGACAATCTAAATGAGTTGCTCAAACACAAAAAGCAAAGCTATTTTCAAGGAAATAGTTCAAAGCCTCATCTTGGCATTCATGAGAAAAAGTTAAATTCTAGTACAAATGAATTTACTATTTATAGGAGAAGACAAGTAAGATTTGTTAAACCTGTCCATGCAAGTAACTCGTTGACAATATATAGTTTTTGTTGTCAAATTGGTCACATGAAAAGTAATTGCTGTGTGAGGAAGAACATGAGAAAAGACATGAAATGTATGTGGATAGTTAGACATGATGCTAACTCTCAAGGACCCAAAAATTAAAGAGTACCAAATATTATTTCGTGAACTTTTGTGTACGTGAATTTAGTGAACATCATTAAGGAATCAAAATGGTTCATAGATAGTGGATGTTCAAGACACATGACCGGTGATCCATCACAATTCATCAAATTGAAGTCAAAACCAAGTGTAAAAGTGACATTTGGAGATGACAACAAAGCCAAAACAATTAGAGTAGGAGATGTTGGTAAGAATGGTCAGACTTTTGTTCATAATGTTCTTTTAGTTGATAATTTGGGTTATAACTTGCTAAGTGTTAGCCAATTATGTGATAAAAAATTGTTTGTTTTGTTCAAAAAGCATGAGTGTCTCGTTCTTGATTTAAAGTTTAATATCATTTTCAAAGGAAAAAGAATCAATGACATCTATGTAGTTATTCTTGAAAATGTTGATTCCTCTAACTTTAACTGCCTTAAAGTTTCAAATGAAGACCCTTGGTTGTGGCATAGAAGGCTTTGTCATTTCAACATGGACTTGTTAAAAGAAATTTCCAAAAAGGATCTTGTTAGAGATTTGCCAAAAATTAAGTTTGAGAAAGACAAAATATGTGATGCATGTCAATTTGGAAAACAAATCAAAGTCTCTTTTAAACCTAAAAAGTGTGTTTCTACTTCAAGACCTTTGGAGCTTCTACATCTTGATTTGTTCGGTTCTACACAAGTTGCTAGTTTGGGTGGTAAGAGATATTGTCTAGTCATTATTGATGATTATTCTTGATACACTTGGGTGGCTTTTCTTGCTGACAAAGATGATACCTTCAAAAATTTTGTTTCCCTATTTGCTAAAGTTCAAAATCTACTTGGCTTGAATATTGTTAAAATTAGAAGTGACAATGGTTCGAAATTTAAATTTTGTGGCTTTCCGAAATTTTGTGATCACAATGGAATTACACATGAATTTTCAATTGCAAGAACTCCTCAACAAAATGGAGTTGTTGAAAGAAAGAATAGAACTCTTCAAGAAGCTGCAAGAACCATGTTAAGTGAATACAACTTACCAAAATATTTTTGGGCCGAAACCGTAAATTCAGCTTGCTATGCAATTAATAGAGTGCTTTTGAGACCAATTTTGAACAAAACCTCTTATGAGTTAATCTTTGGCAAAATGTCAATTGTTGGATATTTCAAAATTTTTGGTTGCAAATTTTTTATTTTAAACATCAAGGAACATCTCGTAAAATTTGATAAAAAATCCGATGAAGGTATTTTCTTGGGTTATTTTGAAAACAAAAGAGGATTTAGGGTCTACAATAGAAGGACTCTTGTCATAGAAGAAGCCATAAATGTTACATGTGATGAATCTAATGACGATATTTTCAAGAGTTGTTGTGAAGATGATGATGTAGGTGTTCAAGAAGGACTCAAGAAACTCACGATTCATGATCAAGACAATGCTCCATTAGAAGAAAGTTCAAAGGAAGATAATCTTCAAGAGAATCAAGCATTAGAAAAAAATGACAAAAATGTTGATACACCTAGGGATCTTCCAAAAGATTGGAAGTTTGTTCAAAATCATCTAAAGGAACTTATTATTGGTGATCCATCCGAGAAGGTAAGAACTCGTTCCTCATCTAAACTATTAATGGATAATTTTGCCTTAGTCTCGCATTTTGAGCCTAAAAATGTTATTGATGCTTTGAAAGATGAAAATTGAATTTTAGCCATGGAAGAGGAACTAAATCAATTTGAAAGAAACAAGATTTAGACACTAGTTGAAAGGCCTCAAAATCATCCTATTATTGGCACAAAATGGGTTTTTAGAAAGAAAATGAATGATAAAGGTGAAGTTGTGAGAAATAATGCTAGACTTGTGGCCAAAGGGTATGCTCAAGAACACTGAATTGATTTTGATGAAAGATTTGCTCCCGTAACTAGACTAGAATCAATTAGGATATTTTTGGCATTTGCATGTTTCAAGAGATTTAAATTATTTCAAATGGATGTTAAAAGTGCTTTCTTAAATGGTTTTATTGATCAAGAGGTTTATGTTTGTGAGGACTCGTATTTTTATTTTTATTTTTACTTATTTTAAAATTATTTGCATTGGTGTTGTTTAATTTTATCACTTTAGCATGAATTTTACTTAAATCAAATTTTATCACTTGCGCATCAAATTTTTCAAAAGTCGCACCGGCACGACTAATTGGGGATTTGGAGAACTTATCTTGGACTAGTAAGGATGGGTATTAGTGGTGCAAGAGAAACTACCTTGGAAGATTAGTATTTGAGTGTAGCAAACAAGAAGGAAACTAGTAGTGCATGGCACTATTCGGGCTACTATTCATAGTTGACCTTTTTCCCACCAAAAGCTATCTTTCTTCTCACCTTCACATCACAACTCAAGCTTCATCTTCTCTCCTTTTTCTCTCTAAGTGACTGGCCCTTATAGCTCCAAAACAAGGGAAGAAAGACTCCAACTTTAATCATAAATCTTGCTCCAAGATTCATACAAAATCCTCAAAGCCTTTAGTAGTTGATCTAACTTGAAAGCAGCTTCCATCTTGTGATGAGTTCTTGGTGGATTAGTGGTTCAAAGCTTGGCTCTACCTAGGGTTCAAGAAGCCTTGAAGAGGTAACAAATTTCACTTCCCTTGATTTTTAGTTTTATGCAAGAGTTAGCAGTGGTTATAGGTTGTTATGCTAGGAGGTTTGAAACCCTAACCAAAACTAGGCTAGATGACTTGAGGAAACCCTTGTTTTCTTGCTTTATATCTAGGTAGATGTCTTGAGGTGGCCTATTAGGTAGTAGACTTGAGTTTAACAGCCTATAAGTTTTTGTACAAGAGTCAAAATCAAGTGCCGTTTGTGGCATATGAAACTAGACTCCAAACGCTTTCTAACAGTATAAAATTTCCTTGCTAATTCGTTTCCTATGAGCCATAGCGAACCGGCAAAGTGGACTGATTTGCTTCTATTGTTTACCCGAGAAACTTGTACAACTGCATCTTGTAGCTCAATTTCACTCCTCTTGTAAAAAGAATTTAAATACGATTTCTTCTGATAAATTATAGCCTTTTGAATCAGTTTTCAACACCATAAACCATTTTTAATTTGGATTTGTGTAGCGTGAGTTATGACCTGATTTCAAAAACTGTGTCGAAGCTCCAAGGCTGAGAATCTGTGGAACAGGTTCCAAAAACCAGTTTTCTTAAAACTGTTGTAATTTGGTGTAGAAAAACCCAAATTGAGTTCGCTTGTTGGTTTGAAAATAGACTTGAAGTTCTTTCTGTGTTACAAATTTCAGAGGGTAATTCGATTCCTATGAATTCTGCCGAATTCTCAAATTTTACTGAAAATCAAGACTGTTTTTGCCCTATTTTAATGAAGCAGTAAGTTTGTGTTGAGATTTGAATGGTTTCTGATTTGAATCTGGAAAAAGTGTCTTCTAGAGAGTTTTATTTTATTGAGTCTATTTTCCAACGGTATAAGATTTACAAATTTTGGACTTATGAAACTCAAGTTATGATTTTCCAAAGAATGCTGTCAAAAACTGACTTTTTCCTTATATAGAAGCGAAAACCTCAAAAGTTGTTTGGAAACATTTCCTACATATTAAACCTAGCTTACTTGATTATTTGCACCTCATTTCATACTTGAGAAATGAATTTCACATCCTAGTCTTGTGCCCTCGATTTTCATGAAAATGAACCATAAATAGAGCATTTTAACTAGAGTAATTCTTAAGGCACTTCATTAGTTTTACATTGGAACTTGGAACTTTTAACTTTCATATTTACTATCAAAATAAGTTGTATTTTGATGGATTTTGACTCCATAATATTTGAAAACATGAACGCTTCTTTATATTCTAAAATTTGGGCATAGGATTAGAAGTTTTGAGATATGAAAACCATCTTCCATTTTCTCAATTTTCGTGCCAAAAATTAAGTAGGGTACTTCTTCTTGGAAAGACTTGACTCGAAAACGACTTTTGAGTTCTCCTGTGGCAGGCCCACCTTCCCTTAAGGCGAACCAAAGGGTTCGGTGGACCACTTGCCCAACTCTCGCCAAGACTACGGGGTCAAATCATTCATAAATCCTACAAAACGAGCCAAAGAACGTCGAGAAAATGAACCGTCGTAAACTGAGTTTGCTAAATGAAATGAGGCAATAGAACTTAGATTAAACGCTCCAACGAAAAACGCAAAAGACCCTGGCCACGTCACAATCCTGCCAAATTTTTTTCTTCCTCATTCAAGTTTCGCACTCGCTCGATTTCCCCAACGAATACAAGAAAGTTCACCAGAACCATAAAAACGTACCATTTCAACCAAATACACAGAAGAGACATGTTTAAACACGTATATACATACATTTGAAACTTCAAGAATTCAACTAGCAATACAAGCTCGGATATCCCTAATGTATCCAGTACAAATTAGGGTTTACTATTACAGAGGAGCTTAATCAAAAGCATAACTATAACCAGCTCGACTGTTTTCTTCAAAAATCATGGTTTCCACATTTGAACCCTATAAGGAAAACAAAGATAACGGGAAGGGGATGAGTTAGAAGCTCAATGAGGTACCACAGGTACAAGCAGTCAAGAATCATGGAACTTCACAGTCAGATATACACACCAAATAAAGAAATGAACAAACACCTCAAATAGAAAGGATACAGGTGGCTCTCAAGAGCCAAATTCCTGCTGCAGTACTTGATCCAAATTCATTGACTCTCCGTCAACGTTTAAAGAAACCACCATGACCGTAGACCCCTCTTTACACCAAATTTCATTCACCAAACATACCCCTTGCCGGGCCCGAACGCCTCAACAGGAATAGGGATGGTAATACTCAAGTATACCAGGAATCTAGAGTCTCCATTACTCAAAGATTCCAAAGAAACAGGCCCTCATGGCTTGTCAATTTTTCTCGACCAAGCCCCTTGCTGGCTCGATTCAATTGACTAACTAGGAGGTGAGCTCAAACTCCACAGGAAGGTCGTTGGATATAAGCCTCCAAACGACATCATAATAGGTACAGGTAACAGGTTCAAATTGATACAGGAACTAGTAAACAAGCAAGAGAAACGAGTGTGATAAAGTACACCCTCGTCTCATACAGAATAAACAGAAGTCACAGTTAATCAAGTCACAAAATGGCAAGTGCGGATAAACCAGTTACATAACAAATCAGGGAGTGGTGCGCCGTTCAGAATTTGAAGACTACCGGACCTTTAAGCTTTAAAAGTCTTGTTCGCTATTTTCTTCAAAGAGTTAGCTGCAAAAAGCATTTGATAAGGTGTCTAGCTCTGTGAAAACTTTAGAACCTGCATTTCAGCAAGTTGGTTAGAAAATGTATCCTCATTGAAAGACTGCAGCGGATAATTATACTGATCTTTCAATATCTATTATTCCATTTATTTCATGAAATATAGAACGGCTTACATGTTCCATCACATTGTGAAAATTGCTACTATACTAACATGAAAAACCTTTCCAAATAATCTTCAACCTAGACAGGCTCTTCAATTTTTCATGTTTCTATTTGTTGATTCCTTTTTTCATAAATATCTTTTATGTTGTCCATACCATTTTTTTGTTGATCTTAACTTTCACTATACAGAGACAGACATTTGGAGAATTGAAAACTTCCAACCAGTTTCTTGACCAAAATCTAATTATGATAAATTTTACTTACATGATTTGTATATTGTCTTTCACGTGCATACTGCTTCCAATATTTGTTCCTTTGTATCTTCTTTTTGGGCCTCATTTTTATAAATTCAGTGTTTATTACTAAAGCAACAGCTTAAACTTTTTATCCTGTTTTAAGTTTTGAAACAGTGAACTAATAAAAACTAATATCAATCTTGTATTATCCATTTACACTTTCAAACATCACTTGGGAAGGGAGAAGCATATTTATACAATATACATTTCTGACTTGGAAAGGATATCAGCCAAGTATCCTCCACTTCTTTTTATCAAACAAAACTAAATTTAGCAGTTATCAAAACTGCTAAATTTAGCCTCTCTAGCACTAGCTTTGTGACCTCTATATTTCTGCATTGTCTGCTTTGCTCTTCCTTTTGAATCATTACCAAACAATCTCTGTTCAATACTCCAATAACTTTATATCCTTTTAAATCAGTACACCCTTCTCTGATGTTTCAAGTACTCTGTACTAATGGATTTTGTTTAATATTGATGGTTTCTAGTAGAATGGCTAATGTATTTTGGTTGATGTTTCTCTGTTTGGTACTTTTTTTGGTATTAATTCTCTGTTTTTGGTTGATGATTGCTTAATTTTGGTATGTTGGTGATTGCTGAATTCTGGTATCATTTCTCTGTTTTTTGGTATTTTGGACTCTCTGTTATGGATACTACATTATGGATTATGGTTGCTGGATTTTACTCTCTAATTCTATGATGACAAAAAGGGGGAGAAATAGATACTATGAGTAAGAGGGAGTTATTCTGAGGGGGAGATCTTCTGATATTATGAATTGGTACTTAAAAGTTTTGGATGCGATGAGTGAGGGGGGAGCTTATGCTCAAATTTTTTTTCTTTTCATCCATTGTTTTGTCATCATCAAAAAGAGGGAGAATGTTGATCTTGGTCTCTATCTTTTGATGTTTACAAAACAATTGGATGATACTAATATCTCTTCAAGAAATACTTTCAGCTATGAAGCAAACCTGATTTAAAGAACAAGAGCAATTGAAAGAGATAAAGGAAGTTGAAAGCTTTCCATCCATTGTTTTGTCATCATCAAAAAGGGGGAGAATGTTGATCTTGGTCCCTATCTTTCGATGTTTATAAAACAATTGGATGATACTAATATCTCTTCAAGAAATACTTTTAGCTATGAAGCAAACCTGATTCAAAAAACAAGAGCAATTGAAAGAGATAAAAGAAGCTGAAAGCTGTCGGACGCTCGCGAAAACAACACCAACGTCCGATAAACAATGCAGCACTTGAGACGCATGAAGAACTCCATCATCAGATGTCCGAAAGAATTAAGATATTCCCTCTAACTCACTGTCTGCTTTCGGACGCAAGCATCAGAGATACCGGAAGTCCGAAAAAATTTAAAATATTTTTTCAAACTCACTGTCTGCTTTCGGACCCAAGCATTAGAGGTACCGGACGTCCAAAAGAATTGAAGAATATTTTTCAAACTCTCTGCCTGCTTTTGGACGCAAGTTTCAGAAGTACCGGACGTCCGACACTCCCAACGGCTCGTTGACTTTTCAGCTGCCTTCTTTCCATTGGATGCATTAATGAAGCACTTTTTTGTCTCATATAAATAGTGCATGGTTAGAAACTTGCAAAGAACTTTTGTACACTGAGAATACGAAAGATCAAGAGTAGTTTTAGTAAGAAAACACTCTACAAGGAAGATTTGTACTCTTTGTGGTGTATGATTCGTGTAAGGTTTTTTTGTATGAGAAAAATACTTCAATAGTGTAGTTTTGTGAGAGTTATCCTAAGTAATTATAAAACTTCTTAACTTGACCGAGTGTAGCTTGGGGCAAGGAGGAAGTGAGCCTTCCTTTGTACACAAAGATTGGTTATATCTCATCAACTTGAAGAAACTTGTTCTATAAAGTGATCTTCAAGCTCTAGAGGAGCTTGGTAGTCAAATTGGTTTGCTATTCTTTCCTTTCTATTTACTATCTTGTGAACCTTAATTGCTTATCTCTTCTACTCTCAAGTGATATTGCTCTCTTACTAATTGTTTCATTGAGTGGTTACCTAGAAAACAAGGCAAATTTCATGTTGAACAAAAAAAGTGTCCTTTAACTTGATTAGTTTTTAAATAACCCAATTCATCCCCTCTTAGGTTGTCTTCGATCCTAACAAAGTCGATTGGAGATCTTATCTCATCGACTATACTGATTGTGTGACAGCCCCACCTCCCCCTAAGGCGAACCAGAGGGTTCGGCGGGCCGCCTGCCCAGCTCTCGTCGGGACTCAAAATTTCAAAACAATAAAATTATCTAAACCCACAAGCATACTATTCACAATATATCTAACGCCAAAAGAGTTCTATTTACATCTTCAAAAGTATCGAGTCAAACCACTCTAATACATCAAAATAACAACCAGCAGAAGGTAGACCCTATGGAGGGTTCTTATACAAACCACCAACACAAAACAAACATCCCAACTGTCCGACTATTACTATCAAACCTAACTATACTAGTGTATGTGTCAAAAGTCCCCGCGTCGGCCCCTGCTAAGGAAAACAAAAGGAAAGGGGTAAGCTATATGCTTAGTAAGTAAACAGGGGCAAAAGCGTAAATTCCACGTAACAACAGTTACATAGTAAGAGTAAAGCAAAAGCAGAAAAGTAACATCACATAATAAGGATACAGGTGGCTCCAAAACCAGATCGTTTGCCATGTGTGACCTCCTGCCGACGCTCCGTCGACCTCAACTAATGGTCCGTAGAACTTCACTTGTACTCCCACCGTACACCTTATCACCCTCTCTGGCCAGGCACCTCACAAACTTGCTCGAGCGAATGAAATTGAGCTTGGTTCACAAGCTCGGGTCACAAACTTGGTCCACATAATCGGTGAACCGGATTCACAAACTTGGTGACCTCAAACCAGGTTGGACTGACTTCGACCAAGCCCTGACCGGCTCGAATAGTCCATCTAGGTCGGAAGATCAACCTCAAACTCACAAACTTCACAAAATTATTCAAAAGTCACCCCGAGCCACAAGCTCAAGGGTTTTAGTTCCAAAATGATTCGTATACATATGCCATATACAAATGTGTGCGTAAATTAGGGTTTAGGTCGAGTGCGATAAAATACACACTCGCCTAGGTACCCTTTTCATACATATCGAAACACATAAGCAACTAACACATAAGAGCGGCCTGAATACTTACACAACGAACAAAAGAGCAAAAGTACAAAATTCGTGCCGCGAGGAGTAGCTAGTAGGCCCCACCGGCTCCACCTAGCTCACCAACGTCTGAAATTGAAGATTGTGTAACAATATATCACAAATGGCTACTAACATACTTAAAACAAGCAAAATGGCAAAATTGGCACATGGAAGTGCGGAAACGGCAAAATGGGCACACGCGCCAGCGCGGAACGGTAAACAGAAATGGCTAAATCTGCCTTCTCAAACCGTTTTGATCAAAAGTTACACTAGGAATGTCGGATCAAGGTACATGAGGTACCGTTATGAAGCTAAGAGGAAGGGTTACAATTTTCATGAAGACACCTAAATCCGGATCTGAACAGAAATAGGTCGAAACTATGGAAAATCGTTCCAGAAATTCGCACTTTAGAGTGACGGACAGGGTATGTTTGCTGGACCATAACTCCCAGCTCACAAATCCAAATCAGGAAATTCCAAAGGCATTAGAAATCTGAGACATAAGGATAAACCTTTGATGTTTTGGTAAAGAACTGAATCCACTCAGAACAGAACGAAAATTGAGTGCCAAAGTACCCGTCAGAACTGTCCAGATCAAAGGCAGTTCTGACGATCAATCTTGTTTTAGTCATAACGGAAGCTACGAAACTTGGATTTCGACGCACTTTATACTGTTTCGAAGCTAAAACCAAGATCTACATACTACCAAAACAGGGTTCCCTAAACATACACAAACAATAGAGGAAACCAGAAAAATCCGGAAATAATTTAGCTTTAGCCCTGAAACAAAACAGTTTTTGTCCTCATTTTGCGGTAATGGTGCCAAAGGCACTACGATGATCGGATGAAGGTGCAAGACCCACTGTTTCGAAGCTAAAAGACAGGGCTACAACATCGCAGAAGGTCACTCAACCCAGTTTTGAGTGAAAACAGGTCAAAAATGCAAGATACTACATCAAAAATGTAAAACAGATTCACCAAAACGCATTCTAGCGGAAACATCATAACTCAGGATCTCCAAGTCCAAATCCAGAAATTCCAAAACCATATGAAAGCTAAGAAAAAGATTTAAATTTCATCAGAAGGCCTCAACAACCAATTCGGAAGCAATTCCAGCCAAAACAACCCATTACAGACGCACTTCTCAATTTCGGGTGAAACCAGAACAGCAATAGTAATTTCGACTTATCTCATTCCCTACAACTTTCATGTTTTAAGCTAAGGCCAATTCGGCCTCTATCTAGGACCTAAAAATTCGGACAGAATGCTCCCTTAAGAACCCTAGGTTTTTCAATTTTCTTCCAAAACAGAAATTGGTTGCAATTAATCACTTTTTCCACCTTCTAGATGCCTTATATACCATTTCTAATCATCATAGATAGCCACACAATCATGCTTATATTAAAACAGAAAAATCCCCAAAAATAATAAAACTTCATCATTCAACCAAAACTCAAGATTTAATCCATAAAATTGCATCTCATACAACCTCTAAGCATGATTTAAGCATCAATTAAGGGAGGAGGGTGGTTCTTCACAACTTACCTTGAACACAAGAGAGAGAGAGCTATTGGTCACCTTAACTTTCCAAATAACTTCACACAACAACTCACAAACACTACTTGAAGGTGTTTTATGGAGGAAAATCAAGGTTGGATGGTTGGTTTTGAGGATTTGGAACAAGATTGAAGCTAAAATCTTGAAGAGCTTTCTTTCTTTTGTTGCTCAAGAAGCTCGGCTACCATGGAGGATATTTTGATGATTTTTGGGTCATTTTTGGTTTATTTAAGTCAAATGGTAAGAATAGGAATAGTGGTCTTACTTCAAGACCAATCCAATGGTGACACTTGTCACCTTTAATTAAATATCTACCTAACTTGTCTCTCTCATATCAATCCAAATTGCAACCTCTACTTATCTCTTAACACCCGGTAAATTAATTCCAGTATCCAAAACTTAACCTAGTTGGCCGAATTTTTTCTGAACTTTTCGCACTAGTGGGTCCCACGTCCAGTATACGCTCTTAATTGCTCAAAACCTATTCGATACTAGAAAAATCATCTAAAAATGATATCTGCTCCTTAAATTCATCTAGAAATTTTTCTAATCACGAAAATGCAGAAAACAAGCCACGGAAAATAAATAAACCTAGAAAATGGGAAAAATACGGGTTCTCACAGATTGCTTGGGAACCCAAACCCTACTAGCTAGTTAATTGAGTTAAACCGGCAAGAGCCAGATCGATTAGATAACGAACCATGGGTCTTCTGTTCTGTCGAGTAGTGTGACGCCCCGAAAGATTTAGTGTGAGAATCCGAAAATTTTTATATCTTTTTGAGACATTATTTTGTTTTCTTGTCTATAAGTTTATGCCTTTCTTCAATATATTAAATTCCTATACATTTTTATAAGGGAATATAGTTTTCAAATCATTTCCTTGATACAAGTTAGCCCACGTTAAGTTTGAAGTGTTTTATGGACGTGGGACCCGCTAGTGGCGTAAAGTGCGATAAATTCGGCCAATTAGGTTAAATTTTGCATAAAGGGATTTAATTACTAGGTGTTAGTAGATGATTAGGGGTTATCTAGATGGATTAATCATGGAGGGACAAGAAGATAACTCTAGACAAATAAAGTGACAAGTGTCCATTTATTATTGGATTAGACTTGCCTAACTTTTGGCCTAACTTTCTTTAACTTTACTAAAAGTCTAATTTTGACCAAATCATCTTCATTCTTCTCTCTTCCATAGCCAAACCTCTCTAGGAAGCAAAGGAAAGAAAGCTTCAACCTTCCATCTTCAATTCTTGCACAAATCTTGAAAACCAACCGATTATTTCTTGAATTAGTCCATAAAATCAACTTGCTAAGGGTGGTTGAAGGACTTGGTGGAGTTGTTTTGGAAGAAAACCTCCTAAGCTACAACCTTTCTTGAAGAATTAAGGTACTTTGTTTGGAACTCACTTTTTGTTTCTAATAATGGCCAATTGGTGCCTTATGGTAGCTAGTTAAGTGATTTTATGGAAGATTTTGTGGATTGGAGTGAAGTTATCTAAATTTTTGTTTTTGTTGGGGATTTTTCTGTTTTCCTATGATGGATATGGTTAGCCTTGAATTGATGGTTCTAAATGGTGTTAAATAGCTCTTTTGTGCATCAATTGCGGTTATTTGCAGAAAATTTCAGTTTTGTGCGGAAATTCCAGGTTTAGGGTTTACATTTGCCCTGTTCTGTCCGGTTTTATTTGGGTATGTTAGAGGCCGAATCAGACTTAGATTAAAACATAAAAGTTGTAGAAAATGGTGTTAAATAGTTTCCTACAAAATTTCAGCTCGATCGGAGCACTGTATCATGTGGAATGACAAAAATACCCTTGACTGCCATGACCCCTGTTTCGCGCCCAGATTTCTATTTTCGTGAGGAATTCCATTTTTGACCATGAAAATGCATGTTTTAGCTTTGTAAGCCTTCATAAGAAATGTAGGTATATGTCTTGGCTTCGAAAAGCCACATGATACACCACAATCGGACTTCGGTATCCTGAGTTATTGTCATTTAAACATAGTGTGGTTAGCTAACCTATTCGTGGGATTCTGGTCTTGTATATTGCAATTTCGACCTAGCTACACTACGAACTGGACTGAGTGATCTTCATCAAAGTTGTAGGCCTTCGTCTTAGCTTCGAAACAATATATGTTGTACCTCAATCCGATAAGCGTAGCCTCAGATGTGTTCTTTCCGTAAAAATTCATCAAATCTGTCTTATGATAAGTTTATTTCTGCACTTGTTATTAGTTTGATTTTGTCCTTGTATTATCTTGAGCCTATTGAACGGCTATTGAAATTAGATTGTTGTGTGTGTACCTTTGGGTTTGTTTGAGGAAAATATTGAAGCCATAAATGGCTGGAAAATGGGTAAACACAAGGGGCATGCCGCCAAATTTTCACGAGAAAGATAAACTAGTCTTTGGAGTTCCAGTTCTATATTTGGAAAATTTGACTTGGATACACTGAAAACTAGGTTGAGGTGTCTTCATGAAAGTTGTAACTCTTTGTCTAAGCTCCGAGACACTACCTAGTACATTTTGATCTGATAACCACAGCTCCAGTTATGGGCAAAATCATGTAACCCGTTCTGTACCATTTTCATTTCCGCGCACGCCCGATGCATTCCTTTACTGTTTTTCCGCTTTGATCGTTTTAGTCCTTATTTCCATTTGTGATCTAGGGCTTGGACTTGAGCAAGACAATAATAAATGATGGATGAGGTTCATGAGCCGTGGTCGGTGAGTGATCCCTTCCCTACTTCTCAAAAGTTACTGTTGAAATGATTCTTGCATTGATTGCACAATTGCATATCATTGTGTTTGTGTGTGTGCCATGACATTTTGGCTCCAACGAGTTCTTGGGAAAATCTTGTGCTTAGAACCAATGTCTCCACTCCTGTTTACGTATTCTTTGGAGCACGATGACTCCTTATTTTTGTATGTTTGTTACTTGATCTAAGGGAGTGTTGGATATTTAAGTGCAAGGATTTCACTGGCTCACAAGAGCAAACTCCATACATTTGATCACTGATTCATGACATCATTTACCTGCACTATCGTAAAGCTTATTGGATTACTGATTTTACTATTCACTCACAGAGCTTCTAGCTCACCCCAAATGTTTCTCTTCTCCCACAGGGATCGAGGCAAGGGAAGAGCTTGTATTACGTTATTTGTGTGACTGGATGGCATATATCTTGTACAGTTTGGATTTGGATTCATTTTGTGTAATAGTTGGGTTAGTGTGACTGTATGGAATTGTAGTGGATGTATGTGTACGTTCCACGTTTAGAATTAGTTTCCGCTTCGCTTATGACATGTAATTATTGGAAAATTTAATGTATATTTGAGACTTTATCTTGTAATTTATTTGAGGAATGTAGTGAATGACTGAGTCCTGGCGAGAGCTAGGCAGGCGGTCCGCTGAACCCTCTGGTTCGACCTAGGGGGAGGTGGGGCCGTCACAATTGGTATCAAAGCATAGGCTTCTGATCTCTGTAGTGTATCCTAGGCTAAAGTTTTGGATGCCGGACTGTGGGATTTGATTTGATTTGATTTGAAAGTTAAGCAAATGAGGTAATTATTAGTACTGACTATGGAGGATAACAGACCGAGATTTGATGGTCCAACTCTATGTATGATGATTTTGAACTAAGATAAAAGAGTATCAAAGGAATAAAATGCATTTTCCGCCCATTTACCTCCTAGAGAATTTCTGTTTTGAAATTCTAAAGAAAAACTAGGATGTACTAGTTTTATTTTCAAACGATGATTGGGAATAATATATATATATATGCTTTAAGTATGTGTAATTTTCCGATTATGGTAAAAATGTGAATTTTGCTTGAATTTCAAATTTGAACATTTGTGAATAACTGATGAATTGTTGAATTTGGTATATGATGGGTTGATACAAGGTTAAAGTTTTCTAAACTAAGTTGTCCCCCTTGATTGTATACTGGTGTAATCTCACACTTGAATTTGTATCTTGAGTTTTCGGATGAATGGCGAACTTGTGTTTTATAATGTAAATCTTGACTTTGATAAGATTTTGGTTCCTTTAAATATTTCTCTTATGCTTTAAAATTCTTAGTCTTTAAGAAGAGTGAGCCTATCTTTAGGCGTACAGATTGAGGGAACTTTGAGATATAGAGTAACTGCATTCAAGAGCACGAAGTTAGTGTGAATTGACCTAGCTTATTTCTTGGATTTGAACTTGGAGCTTGAGATTTTAACTATAAACCCTAAGACTAGTTATTCTTGGAGATGATGGTGCTCTAGCTGGTGGCTTGCTTATTAAAGATTTTGAACTTCGAATGGATAACCTTTAGTTTCAGCTTGTATTATGGATTGATTGGATTTAAAGGCATGTGATCTAATTGAAATTAGTGTTATTTGGACCCTTTGGTTTAACTAAGGACTTAAGAAGGGTGGTGCATGCCGTGAGGCCTTTTGTATCCTGCTTGCATATACTTCTACATTTTGTGGCACTTAATTGCCTATATAGAGTAGTTGACATATAGGGCTTATTTTGTGACTTCTTAACTCGTGCTATAACTTTTGATACATGTAAAGAATCATGTCTTGATTCTAAATATTTTTACGACTTGTATATGCATTAAGTTCTTTTATGCTTAATTATTCCTTTTCTTGCGCTTATAGACTTCTATTAAGTATGGACTCAGATATGGGAAAAAGGGGTCGTGGCCGAGGGCTTAGACAACCCCGTACTCATGAGAAAATTGGTGGATAGTCTTATATAATTTAAGGAGACCCTAGTACTGAATATGAATCGAGAATAAACCAGAAGATTAGATCTACCAGTGTATAATGGATTAACCGAGTTGAGGACATTGAAATGGTGACTGCTATCTTGGATCTATCCGATAAAATTTTAGCTAGGGTTTTGATACATTATAGTGGTGACCGGATTTGTTGAGAAACTTTTGGTTTTTGCATCTTCCTTCTAGTCTTCTTGTTTGATTAAGGTACACTACCTACTTTGTAAGCATTGGGATTTGAAATGCTTGAACTGCCTGAGACCGACTAGACTGAGCTCCTTTAAGATTTGACTCTGTTTCGGCTAGTGTACTCTTGATAGACCTGACTTGACTGAAAATAGGGTATCTCTTTCACGCTTGAGCAAGTAGCTTGGTTCGTATATGACCTGTAAGTGGATTTGAATTCTGTGACTGCTTGGGAATATGAATTACTGGGCATAAACTAGGCAAGTGAGTTTCTATTCGTACTCATGTTCCATGAACCTGAAATATGTGGCCCTGCTTTTGAACCTATATACTTGAACCCAGCTTTTGACTCTGCTTCTGAACTTATTCAGACTTGTGTGGTTGTAGACCGGCTACTACTCCTCTGTAGTGGTTGAACTGAACCTCTCTGGTGAGACATTGCCTGGTGTGTTTTCAAGCACCGCCATTCTTCTGGCGAGGCATGCCTGTTGTGTTTTCAAGCACCACCAGGGATTAAAATTCTTGAACTGAACCTCTCTGATGAGGTATTGCCTGTTGTGTTATCAAGCACCGCCATTCCTTTGGCGAGGCATACCTGTTGTGTTATCAAGCACCATCAGGGATGAAACTTTGACTTGAGGCTCTCTGGTGAAGTATAGCCGTTGTGCTAACTTGATGTGTTTTCAAGCACCACCAGGGCCAATTTCTTAAGCTAAGATCCTCTGGTGAAGTTTAGCTGTTGTGCTAACTTGTTGAGTTATCAAGCACCACCAAGGATGAAATTTTTGAACTGAGACTCTTGGCGAAGTATAGTCGTCGTGCTAGCTTGTTGTGTTGTCCAGCACCGTCAAGGGAAAAATTTCCGACTTGAGAAATTTCGATTTGAGATTTAACCATGTCTTGAATTTTTTGAATATCTGGGACTTTAAGTCCAACTTCAAACCTTTTGCATGTTTTATCTAGTTACTCGATCAACTATATATTGGATCATGACGATTTGATCAGTTGGATTGGGGTGCTTCTTAGCACTTGATGTTGATATGTGGGATTAGAGTGATTCCTAGTATTTGAATACTTTCGAGGAATGTTTTGATCTGATTGGTAAAAAATGGAATGTTGAGGACGACATTCTTTTAAGGAGGGGAGTTTGTGACGCCCCGAAAGATTTAGTGTGAGAATCCGAAAATTTTTATATCTTTTTGAGACATTATTTTGTTTTCTTGTCTATAAGTTTATGCCTTTCTTCAATATATTAAATTCCTATATATTTTTATAAGGGAATATAGTTTTCAAATCATTTCCTTGATACAAGTTAGCCCACGTTAAGTTTGAAGTGTTTTATGGACGTGGGACCCGCTAGTGGCGTAAAGTGCGATAAATTCGGCCAATTAGGTTAAATTTTGCATAAAGGGATTTAATTACTAGGTGTTAGTAGATGATTAGAGGTTATCTAGATGGATTAATCATGGAGGGATAAGAAGATAACTCTAGACAAATAAAGTGACAAGTGTCCATTTATTATTGGATTAGACTTGCCTAACTTTTGGCCTAACTTTCTTTAACTTTACTAAAAGTCTAATTTTGACCAAATCATCTTCATTCTTCTCTCTTCCATAGCCGAACCTCTCTAGGAAGCAAAGGAAAGAAAGCTTCAACCTTCCATCTTCAATTCTTGCACAAATCTTGAAAACCAACCGATTATTTCTTGAATTAGTCCATAAAATCAACTTGCTAAGGGTGGTTGAAGGACTTGGTGGAGTTGTTTTGGAAGAAAACCTCCTAAGCTACAACCTTTCTTGAAGAATTAAGGTACTTTGTTTGGAACTCACTTTTTGTTTCTAATAATGGCCAATTGGTGCCTTATGGTAGCTAGTTAAGTGATTTTATGGAAGATTTTGTGGATTGGAGTGAAGTTATCTAAATTTTTGTTTTTGTTGGGGATTTTTCTGTTTTCCTATGATGGATATGGTTAGCCTTGAATTGATGGTTCTAAATGGTGTTAAATAGCTCTTTTGTGCATCAATTGCGGTTATTTGCAGAAAATTTCAGTTTTGTGCGGAAATTCCAGGTTTAGGGTTTACATTTGCCCTGTTCTGTCCGGTTTTATTTGGGTATGTTAGAGGCCGAATCAGACTTAGATTAAAACATAAAAGTTGTAGAAAATGGTGTTAAATAGTTTCCTACAAAATTTCAGCTCGATCGGAGCACTGTATCATGTGGAATGACAAAAATACCCTTGACTGCCATGACCCCTGTTTCGCGCCCAGATTTCTATTTTCGTGAGGAATTCCATTTTTGACCATGAAAATGCATGTTTTAGCTTTGTAAGCCTTCATAAGAAATGTAGGTATATGTCTTGGGTTCAAAAAGCCACATGATACACCACAATCGGACTTCGGTATCCTGAGTTATTGTCATTTAACCATAGTGTGGTTAGCTAACCTATTCGTGGGATTCTGGTCTTGTATATTGCAATTTCGACCTAGCTACACTACGAACTGGACTGAGTGGTCTTCATCAGAGTTGTAGGCCTTCATCTTAGCTTCGAAACGGGGTACGTTGTAATTCAATCTGATAAGCGTAGCGTCAGATGTGTTCTTTCCGCAAAAATTCATCAAATCTGTCTTATGATAAGTTTATTTCTGCACTTGTTATTAGTTTGATTTTGTCCTTGTATTATCTTGAGCCTATTGAACGGCTATTGAAATTAGATTGTTGTGTGTGTACCTTTGGGTTTGTTTGAGGAAAATATTGAAGCCATAAATGGCTGGAAAATGGGTAAACACAAGGGGCATGCCTCCAAATTTTCACGAGAAAGATAAACTAGTCTTTGGAGTTCCAGTTCTATATTTGGAAAATTTGACTTGGATACACTGAAAACTAGGTTGAGGTGTCTTCATGAAAGTTGTAACTCTTTGTCTAAGCTCCGAGACACTACCTAGTACATTTTGATCTGATAACCACAGCTCCAGTTATGGGCAAAATCATGTAACCCGTTTTGTACCATTTTCATTTCCGCGCACGCCCAATGCATTCCTTTACTGTTTTTCTGCTTTGATCGTTTTAGTCCTTATTTCCATTTGTGATCTAGGGCTTGGACTTGAGCAAGACAATAATAAATGATGGATGACGTTCATGAGCCGTGGTCGGTGAGTGATCCCTCCCCTACTTCCCAAAAGTTACTATTGAAATGATCTTGCATTGATTGCACAATTGCATATCATTGTGTTTGTGTGTGTGCCATGACATTTTGGCTCCAACGAGTTCTTGGGAAAATCTTGTGCTTAGAACCAACGTCTCCACTCCTGTTTACGCATTCTTTGGAGCACGATGACTCCTTATTTTTGTATGTCTGTTACTTGATCTAAGGGAGTGTTGGATATTTAAGTGCAAGGATTTCACTGGCTCACAAGAGCAAACTCCATACATTTGATCACTGATTCATGACATCATTTACCTGCACTATCGTAAAGCTTATTGGATTACTGATTTTAGTATTCACTCGCTGAGCTTCTAGCTCACCCTAAATGTTTCTCTTCTCTCACAGGGATCGAGGCAAGGGAAGAGCTTGTATTACGTTATTTGTGTGACTGGATGGCATATATCTTGTACAGTTTGGATTTGGATTCATTTTGTGTAATAGTTGGGTTAGTGTGACTGTATGGAATTGAAGTGGATGTATGTGTACGTTCCACGTTTAGAATTAGTTTCTGCTTCGCTTATGACATGTAATTATTGGAGAATTTAATGTATATTTGAGACTTTATCTTGTAATTTATTTGAGGAATGTAGTGAACGACTGAGTCCCGGCGAGAGCTAGGCAGGCGGTCGGCTGAACCCTCTGGTTCGCCTTAGGGGGAGGTGGGGCCGTCACAAGTAGAGTGTTATCTCCTCGACTAATTAGTATGCTTGAGTATTTCCACCAGTGTTTATCTTGGAGTTCGGGCCCGATAGGGGGTTTGAATGGTGGACGAAGATTGGAGTTAAGTGGTGCTCTATTGGACTTGTTGTAATTCCATGGTTGACGGAGTGTCAACAGATTTTGAACAAGTGGCCACGAAACTTGCTCCCGAGAGCAAACTATATCCTTTTATCTGGAAATGTTGGATATCTAATAATTTTCTATTTGAAGTGTTATTGTTCATTGTTATGAACTCTTATACTCGTTACTTTGATATTTCAAGCTTTATACAATGGTCAACTCGCTACTTCGATTTGCATGATGTTTTGGAACCTCATTGAATTTTGGCTCATCCTATTAGTTTTGTTTTTCTTACAGGTGATACGAGCATAGGCGTGAGGCTTGTACAAACTGGTGTCATCTAGTTTTGACTTTTGTGATTGTACTTGTGCTAGTGCTCGATTAGGGTTGAAAGTTATTTAGAATTTGAATCTTTTGTTATATTGGAAAATGTATGAATGTTTGAGATAGAACTAGGTATAAATGTACATCCTAAGTTTGGGAACTGTTGTTTCATTGACTTTTGAAGTTGTAACCCATTTTATTGAAGTGAGTGAGCAAGTCCTGGCGAGAGTTGGGCAGACGGTCAGCTAAACCCTTGGGTACGCCCTAGGGGGAAGTGGAGTCGTCACAGGTGGTATCAGAACTGTTTCGCGTGGTCTCTGTGCGGGGTGAGTTTGGGCCAAGTGGTGATATGGTTCCAATTATATGAACAAGTATAAAGGACTAAGTGCTCTTCATGAGCATTGTGAATCATGAAAGTTATAGGCGTAAAACCTTTATCATGATACTTGAGAAAGCTATATATGTATGTCAGGTAGGAATCTTAAACTTGGATGATTTGTACTTGGGAGCGTATGACCTGAGATGTGAATTCTCCTAGTTTCGGATTCTTGTACCCGAGTACTAAAAGTTGAGAGCACTAGAATAAGGATCGATATCTCGATTGAACTTGAGATAAATTTGGATGGTAAAAGTCAAGGCGTGAAAAATTCTAGTATTGGACTTGAGATTGAATTGATCAAGGAAAGTGGATCAATGAGTGTCGTCATGGATTAGTTTCATGCATGTCTGGCTAGGGTTTCTATGGATGATGGCTAGTTTTGTGGTCGTCGTGAATGTTAAGGCTCTAGTATTGCAGTATGTTTCATTTCTCTCATACCTGTGTATACTTGTTTCGTGTTTTCATAATTTTGTTATGATTTGATTACTGTTATATACGTATTTCTTTTGAACATGTGTTAACTCTTACTTGACTATTTTTTTTTCTATTTTCTACCCTTCTACGATACCGCATAGGAACTTGACTTTGATTCCTATTTAAGTTTTGGATTATATATGGGATTTTGGGGACAAAAATGTGAGTTCTATACTTGTATACAAATTTTGGCGGAATTAGGATAACCACCCTGATGAAGGATGCAAAAGGCACTATTGAGGGGTAAGAGGTTATAGTTTCTTCTTGAGCAAGTTTATAAGTGAGTGTATAATAGAAAGTGAGTTAGGGTGTGGAACTTCTACTTTAAGGAATATAATTCCACATTTTGATTTATGGATAAGCGATGACAGTAATTCTCGTGAAAAGACCCAAGAATAGCAGTAAGTACTTATGTTTAGATTTTGTATCTACCTCAGTAGAGTATAGTTAAGATGCATATTTACTAGGTGACTTGCAAGCAAAAGAATGAAAGAGTAATATGGCCAGAGTTTCCAATTGTGATTAGTTATTTATTCTGATCATTTGATTTTGTGACGACCCCACCTCTCTCTAGGGCGTACCTCAGGGTTTAGCGAACCGCCTGTCCAACTCTCGCCAAGACTCACTCACTCACGTCAAGAAAATAAGTTGCAACTTCAAAAGTAAAGGAGACTACAGTTCCTAAACTTAGAAAGTACATTTACATTCATTGCTATCTCAACCATTCATACATATCCAAATTTAACAAGAGATTTAAGTTCTAGTTGTCGCGCCCCATTTTTTTGAAAAAAATAAAATTACGGGTTTATAAAATGAATATTTTGATTAATTTTGAATGAAAATGAGTTTTTGATTTTTAGAAAATAAATAAAGAAAAAGGGCCTAAAATGGGACTTAAAAGTGCGACGATTTTGGTCCAAAATAATAGTTTGAAAAAAGTTTTAAAGAAAATTTAGAAGTCACCACTTGGTATTGAGTTAAGGTGTACCAAGTCACCTAAAATAAAAAGTAGAGAAAAACCCTTTTTTAACGACTCCAATTCTTCAAAAATCAAGAGAAATAGGCTCGGGAGTCACAGTTGAAAAAAGGTAAGGCAAGGATAAAATCCAAGATACCCTTTCAACCTGGCCAAGGCTAGTTGCGTGATTTAGTCAAAAAATTTTCTTAATTTAACTTAAAAACTTATCACACTTGGATGTTACTATATGAATGCAAATCTAGACCTAATGGCTATCGGAAGGGTCACGATATCTCTTCAAAATTTGATTGGTACAAATCACATTATTTGTGATGCCCAAAAGTGACTCTTAGAAGAGTTCACAAATATGCAAAGAGTGAGACTCAAAGAAAAAAAAATTATAATATATAAGTATACGTGACCTAAAAAGGGAAATGCAACATAACGGGTAAGGGGAACTAAAATTCGTGGCTCAATTTTCCCTTTTATAGAGGGAATACGAGCGTGCTAAGGTTAAGAAGCCATTTTCGTCCATATCCCATATTTAAAGGGTACTTTCTGTGACGACTCGAAAATTTGCTCATATTTTCTTATAATTCCCTTTTATTTTGAATAAACTATTTTATAATTTCTTTACTACTACTTTACTTCCTCATTAGTTGTAATATGTAAGAGAATCGAGAGTTTTACCTTTATTTCTGTAGTTAGCGTAAATTTGGGTTTTTACATATTTTGGTAGTGTGATTAAGTGGTGAGCTGTGTGTACTAAATTTTGTGGATAAAAGTGAGTATTAGGTGAGAGAAAATGTGTGATTAGAAGTGCTAATAATAAGTTAGTGAATCATAAGTTAAAATGCAAGTACGAGAGAGTTAAGGAAAATAGGCTTGAACTGACACGCACCGTTTGCTATCGGTTGAGTATACCGCTTGAACAATATTTTCTTACCTTAATCTCCTTGGTTTTATTTCATTTAATCCTCCCTTAATCTCACCCTAAATCTGGCTAAAATTGTTGACTAAAAACAAGAGGAAAAAGAAAAAAAACAAGAGAAAAATTGGTGGTGACAAGTGTTGGCAATCAAAGCTAGGGTTGACTAGGACTTTTCTTTCCATCTTATCTTTCCTTTTGGCCAATTTTTCTTCATTCTTTCTTCATCATGGCTGAACCTCTTGAGGGAAAAACAAAGAAAGAAAACTTCCATGCCTACCTTGATTCTTACCTTGTTTGATTGAAGATTAACAAGAACAACAAAACTAAACCGAACAAAGTGGCAATAAGGTAGCAAGGAAGCTTGTAGTGGAGTTTCTTTGGAGAGGAAAGGCTTGGTTTTTAACTTTCTCTTGGAGGATTGAAGGTAATAAGCTTGAAAATTATCTTTCTCTTTCTATTCTTGCAATTTATTAGGAAGATGACTTGAAATTGGAAGTTTTATGGAAGATAACCTAGATTTGTGAAGATTGGTGAAATTTCCAGCTTAGGGTTGGGGATGATAAATTTCAGTTGTATTGATATTTTCCAGATTTTATATAAGTTATTTCATCTTTGATTTGGCATTTATATGATTAGTAGAATCTAGTCTAGTGTTAAGGTGGAATTTCTAGCTTTTAATTGCAATTGGTGATGGTTATATGCAAATTCTAGCTTAAGAAGTGTGATTTCAGTTCTGCCATGTTTTTGGAATCAACGTGAACTGCATATTCGTCCATGATAAAGGCCAAATCTGTGAGACCCCGAAAATTTACTTGTCTTTATAATCCTTATGTGAACTCACTTACCTTTGATTCTTGGTTGCTTTAATGGTTGAATTTGAGCCAAGGAAGTGAATTTTGTTAAGAAAAGATTCATAATCTCAAGTTGTTAGAAAATCTAAAAATTTTCGCAGGAGGCTCTGCGCAGCTTTGGGAAATTGGCTATAACTTCGTATAAGAAAGTCGGAATTGAGTTCCGTTTGTTGCGTTTGAAACTAGACTCATAGGGCTTTCTACGATCTAAAATTTAGAGTTTGATTCAATCTCCATAAATTCTATAAAATTGGCAAATTTGACTGAAAATTCTGCCCTGCACAAGTAAACATAGGAAAGTTGTAATAGCTTATGGCTCAATTTGGACCAACTTATGAGCTAAATCTCTTTGAGGTGTCTTCTAAAGATAATTAGTATTTGAAGTATAGGTTTTAACAGGACAAGTTGTATGAATTTTTGATAGTTATAACTCAATTTATGATTTTTCTAAATGAAGGGTACTAGTTAGGGTTTTTGTGCATATTAGGGTTTTTGGTGTGTCTTTGGTGCATTTTGGTGGTGCGATCACTTGGTGAGGTGTGTGTACTAAATTTGATGATTAAGAGTGAGTTTTAGATAAGAAAAAGTATGTGATTAGAAGTAATACTAATAAGTTGGTGAATTATAAGTGAAAAACCCTAGTACGTGTGAAATAACGAAAAACGGCCCGAACCGATGTGTACCGTTTGCTACCGAATGAGTGCACCACTTGAACACTACTTTATTACCTTAATCTCCTTGCTATTAATTGATTAAAATCAGCCCCAAAATATCCTCAGGGAAGCCAAAATATTGGACCAAGAAAAAGGGAGAAAAGAAAGCAAAAATGAGAATTATTCTTGTGGTGACACTTGTCGGATGCATAGGAAATTTTGACCAAGCATTTGTCTTTCCTTTTTGTATTCTTCTTGGCTCCATTTTCTTCCATTCTTCTTGAGCTTGGCCAAAATTTTAGGGGAGAAAAACAAGAGGAGAGAACCTCACTTCATCTTGGGATTTTAGATTCTTTGAGTGAAAAATCAAGAATCTAAACCGATTAATCCTTTCTTTGAGCACTTGGGAAGGTTGGTGTGCTAAAAGTTTACAAGGAGAGGTGGTGGATATCTCTTGCAAGCATCTTAGTGAGGTATTATGGCTGTCCATCCTATTTCTTTCCCTTCATCTTTCTTAAGTTGTGTAGCAACTCATATTCTTGGTTAATGATAGCTATGTAAGTAGTTTTGATGATTATGATGGATTTGTGAGTTAGGGTTTTGAATTGTTCAGCTGTATTTCTTCTTGTTTAGATAGAATATGATGTGAATAAGCTTAGATAAGGATTTGAAGTAGTGGTTCAAACTAGAAATGTGAAGTTTGTACCTTGAATGCATTAAATTCCAGATTTAAGGATTTCAAATGCTCTGTTCTGACCAGTTCTATTCGTGTATGATAGAGGCCGAATTGGGCTTAGGTTAAAACATGAAAGTTGTAGGAAATAATGTTTTATAGCGGACTGTAAAATTTCAGCTCAATCTGAGTACTGTATCACATGAAATGACAAAAATACCCTTGACTGCCATAGGTATAGTTTTGCGGACAGTTTTGACATTTTCATCATTCTGGCTTCATTTTTCATCTTGATCTGTATTAAATCAGCAGTTGGTCAAAACACAAAAGTTGTATTATTATGTTTTATCTTTCCAACGCATCTAAAAACGTCTCAATCGGACTTGTGTAGCCTGAGTTATTATCATTTGAATCCAATGCTGTTAACTAGCCTGACGGTGAAATTCTGGTTATGTAATTTGTAGATTCGACCTAGATACACTGTGAACTGGGTTGAGTTGCCTTCGTCGAAGTTGTAGCCCTTTGTCTTAGTTTCGAAAAAATATAAATTTTACCCCAATCCAATAAGTGTAGCTTCGGTGGTGACCAATACGCTTAGAGACGTCAAACCTGTCATTTTGTTCTTTGTCTTAAACCTTATTTCCGGTCACTTTTCTAGCTTGGTTTTGTAATGGAATGACTTTTAGCCTATTGAACGGCTATTGTAACGAGATTATTTGTGTGTGATTTTGGGGGCTGATTGAGGAAAATAATGAAGCCATAAATGGCTGGAAAATAGGTAAATACAAAGGGCGTGCTGCCCAAATTTGCACTCGAGGGCTAGGTAGATGTACTCGCGACTTGAGTAAGGATTGAGGATGAAACTAACTTGAATCATCTAAGGTATTCAAGTCTTCTTTATTAGAGGTATATAAGTTAGAATCTGGCAGAAACTTGTACCCTTGGAAAAATGAAATTTACGACTAATAGAAATACGTTTTCTCTATTTCTTCGACTCAAATGGGGATTTCAAAGTTTTACGAGCGAGCATAAGTTTTACAAATATTTTACTCATATCCTTTGGTTTAAATGTACTCTTTTCACTTCCAAAACTATACTTATACTTTGTACTAGTAGGTATTTGGATTTTCTTTGAATCACCTAAATCTTTGATGGTTGAAGCATGACGTGTTCTCTTGGTTACTCTTAGGGTTCCTTGGTGATTGAGGGTGTTATTCGGAAGGAAACTTTGGACGTTATTTTGCTTAAATAGGTGAGTGTTCTTTGTTTGTTATGTTTCCATTAACTATATGATTTGTTGTGGATATTTGATTAAATGATAAATGTTTGTTAAAAATGAATTTTGCTAGGCGAGTGTGTACTTTATAGCACTCGACCTAAATGAAATGTGAAATTTTCAATGTTTAAGTGATTAAATGTTAGTTGTGCATGAATGTAAGCCTTTTGCCTGAACTGAGCCCTTACTCTTCGTTACCGGTCGACTCGAGCTAGAAGCGGACTCGGTCGGGCGATTTGGTGACCCTTGGTGAAAGTTTGGTATACTCAAATATTACCACGTTGTCGGGTGGAGTCTGGCAAATATCCAGAAGGGGGAGAAATGAAATGAATGAACAAAAGGAGGTTTTCAATTACAAATGACATTTTAAATATTGGAGGAATAAGGAAATGAAAGGAGAAAGAAAGAACGAAAGGCTCCACATGAACATGTATCCTTTTAATGAATATGTTATCATTGTTTTATATTGTTAGTGTTTCCTGGATTACTTGTTATTACATGACTAATGTCCTTGTTTAAGTTGATTATGTGTCTGGAACCTCACTGAGCTTTTAGCTCATTCCGTTAGTTTTGTTTTCCTTAACAGGGGATGCGCGCAAGGACGAGAGATCTGTGTAGACGATCCTAGTCTAGTTTTTTGAATTTTGTAATAGTTCTCGTCCTAGCGCTTGGCAAGGGTTGGATGTATGAAGAATTGAGAACCTTTGTTCATTTGGGTTTGTACCACTATTTGAGATTTGAATATATGTAAGTATACGTTCTAAGCTTGGGAAATGTTATTTCATTTTTTTTTATTATTGAGGTTGTACCCTATGTTATTGGATGTGAGTGATGTAATTTATTGAGGGCTGTATTGAGTCCCGGCGAGAGCTGGACAGGCGGTCCGCCGAACCCCTTTGGTTCGTCTTACGGGAAGGTGGGGCTATCACAAAATCAGTTCTTCCTTAAAAAAAGAAAGTTGTAAGGAGTTGAGTTAGCTTTCTACCCAGAAAATTTCAGCTAAATCGGAGCACTATAGTTTGTGAAATGACTAAAATAGTCCTGACTGCCCAAATGCCCTGTTTAACCGACAGCTTTTTGTTTTCTCTGAGATTTCAATTTTTGACCCTAAAAATGCGAGAACTGGGTGTTGATATCTTCATAGGAAACATAGGTCTATATCTTAGCTTTGAAATGCCATAAAATTCAGCTCGATCTGATATACTTAGCTGCAGTTGTGACCAAAACGCCGAAGGATGGCAAATCTGCCACTTATAGTTTGTTCTTTAAACTGGTTTCCAGCTTTGATTTTGATGGTTTCATTGCTAGAATTGAGTTGTCTTTGGATGTTAATTAGCCTAGTTGAGGAGCTATATTGTTAAGCTTTCTTATGTGTTGAATTTGGGCTGATTTGAAGTAACAAATAAAGCCCTAAGTGGCTGAAAAATAGCTAAATACAAAGGGCATACTGCCCAAATTTTCACTCGAGGGTTAGGCATATGTACTCGCGACTTGAGCCATGATTTGAGCTCGAATCGGACTTGGATCATCTATGGTATTCGAGTTTTCTTTAGTAGAGGTAAATAAGTTGAAATGTTGCCAAAACTCGTACCCTTGAAAAAGTGAAAGTGGTGACCCTTTAAAAATACGATTTTCTCGATCTTTTATACCAAGTGTGATTTCAAAAGTATAAACCACTTCCTTATCAAAACTAAACGAGCGAGCATTAATTTTCTAGAGTTTGATAAGTAACTTGAATACTATTTAAACAATTTCATTTACTTGATTTTCTTGAAGCGAAACTCCTATGTTTTGAACCTTAGTTTATTTTAAACTCTTGAATAATATTTTATCGCTGATTTGGACTCCATTCAAGGAGTTACACCTGAGCGTGACCTTGAAAAGCACTAGACCTTTGGTGAGTGCTTCCAAGTGCATGTTTGTATGTGATACTTACTTTTATATGTTTTATTAATGTGCTTGGATAATAGTTGACTTGTTTGGATGGACAAGGGTGTACTTTATCGCACTTGTCCTAAACGTGACTTGTTGCTATGCCTTGATGGCACTTGACTTGATATTCTTGTCTGATGTACTTGTCTTTGCGTGAGCACTCTCTGGAATTTCAGAAACCCTGTGACGAGTTATTCGAGTCGAGCCGGTAAGGGTCTGGTTGATTAGATAACGAACCCTGGGTCTCTTGTTTCTCCTCGACTAATCGGTATACTCGAGTATTACCACGCGTGTTTCTCGTGATGTTCGGGCCCGGTAAGGAGGTTGAATGGTGGACGGATTGGCATCAAGCGGGGCTCTACTGGACTGGTTACTCTACTTGAAAGTTGACGGAGAGTCAACTACTACTTGATCAAGCTATGGCAGAGCTATTTTGAAATAGCGGCTGTATCCTTTCACTTGACATGTTAATTAACCAGTGCTTGGCTTTACAAAACTTTATTACTTATTTTCTTGACTTCATGTGCTCGCTATTTTGACACATGTGATTTTAAATCATGGTCAACTTGCTATTTGGGTCTACATGAAGTTTTGGAGCCTCACTGAGTTTTACCTCATTCTATGAGATTTGTTTTCCTTACAGGGGATACGAGCAAGGGTGTGGGGACTGGTACAGGCTAGCAAAGTCTATTTTCTGAATTTTTACGATTGTATTTGCGCTAGTGCTTGACTAGGGTTGGATGTATTTGGTGTGAGGACCCGAATTTTTCTTACTTTTAATCCAATTTTACTGGCTTATTTAATTATTTATTCACCCGTTTTCTCCGAATAATTTATTTCAACTATTTTAAATCCATTTACTTGGTGCAATGTCTCACTTATATTTTTAAAATGTTCCGTTAGCAAATTTACTTTTTCGGAGGCTCGTTTAGCGAGAAAAAGCGAGTACACATTTTTCGAGGCAATATTCGATTCGAGAGTGCAATAATCTTAGAGAATTATGAATGATCAATAGTAGACTAAGAAAAGTTAATTGAGGGATTAGAGGTGAGTGAGTTCAAATTTTTGCTTTATCGCACACGAATCGGAAGTTCGCGTATTTCGCGTTGAATCGACAAAGTGGAGATTTAAGAAATTTATATTAGATTACTAAGAGTGAATAATTATAATGTTAAAGGAATTACATTTGAGGATTAGTGTACTAGTGCAACAAACAAGAGAGAAAATGGTGGTACGACACCGCGCGCGTGCACTATTCCTAGTTGACTTTTGTACAACTTTTGGCCACAAATTCCTTAAGCTTCCAAAGGAAGCTTCACAACTCAAAACCCTCTCTTTCCTCACTCCATAGCAGGCTGAAAACAGCAAGGGAAAAGAAGAGATAAAGCTCCACTCCATCTTGTTCATTCTTGCTCCAATTCACTTCTAACTTTGCATCCAACTTCAAAACCAATTGGAGATTAGCTTGAGCTTGGAAGAGGACATCATCTAGTGGAAATTTCCTGGAGCTTTTGTGGTGAAATTTCTGGTTTCTTCAAGGACGAAGGAGGTAACCATCAACTCTCCTAATCTCTCCATTTAATACAAGATTTACGATTGGATTTGCAAGGGTTTGAACCCTAAGCATGAAACTAGGTAGAGGACTTGAGGAACCCACTTTATTTTGCTTTATTGCTAGGCTAGCGGACTTGGCGTGACCTTTAGGTAGCTTCCTTGAGGATTAAATGCTTGATTAATATTGTTTATATGTTAAGTGAGTTGAATATGGTTGGAAAAGTGAAAGGAAAATCAAAGGAAGTGGAGACTTGAGCTGGCAGGAAATTTCTGGTCATGTTGCTCTATGATATTTCGAAAATTTTGATGATTGTTGGCTGTGAAATTGATGCTTATACGTTGTATTTGGTGTGTACAAAGTGTTGTCCAAAAATTATTTGATTTGGTTGAGCAAAACTTGGATTTTCGAAATTGAAAGAAAGTTGGAAATGGTAATCTGGCAGTCCAAACAGTGTACCTTTGATCGAACATAATTCTTTGTACAAAGGTCAAAATCAAGTGCCATTTGTGGCATTTGAAACTAGACATTTGTAGCTTTCCAACGGTATAAAATTCACCTTCTAGTTCGAACCGAGTGAACCGTAGTGATTCCTTAAAGTTTGCTGTCCTGTTCTGACTGTCTATCCGAGAGGAAGGTAGAAGCTGCATCTTGTAGCTCTATTTTCTCTCACTTGTGAACTGATTTTGAAAACGACTTGTTCTGATGAAATGTAGAGTTTTTGATCTAATTTCCAATGCCACCAACCATTCTCAATTCCAAATTGTATTGAGTGAGATATGGTTCAATTTTCAAACTGTGACAAAGTTGGAAATCTGGAAATCTTTCTCTTCTTGCTAGCCGAATGGTTAGGTTTGGTTTGGGACGCTTTGTTTTGAAAATTTTAGTGTCAATTACCTACCAATTGCTTATTAGATGTTCATAGGACCTTGTTTTAAAAAATTAACTGAATTGGGACTGATTTCATGGTGCAAAATGTTTGAAAAGGAAAGAAAAGCAAGAGGACAGATTTGCTTTGAAATATTTTTCGAACTTTGGTAGTGTTGTTAACTGCCTTCCCATGTTAGTTTTCCCATGAAATTTGATAGAGAAGTATTTCTCATATGGAAGTTTAAGTGTACCAAATTTGGTACTATTCTAAGACCATTTCGATACCCAAACGAGGTCCCAAAATTTACTTTTAAAATCTGGAAATTCACTGTTTAGTAGTGAAAATTTACCGACTTTGAACTGCTATATCTTGATCCTCAAGACTCTGAATTTAGTTCTGTTTGTCGTGTTCGAAACCCTATTTGGAACTCTTGTTGTACTATGAATTTCAAAGGCTAGTTCACTTTCTGTGAATTTTACCGAATTTCCAAAGATTGCAGAAAAACATGACTGAAACTGCCTTGCTTGTTTAGATCAGTCACTTTGAGTTGAAAATTGAATGCCTTCTGTTTATAATCTTGGAAAAGTGCCTTCTAGGAACTTTTAGTACTCTGAACCAAGATTCCAACGGTATAAAGTTCTCCAATTTTGGACCTACTGAGTGAAAGTTCTGATTTTTCTAAATTTGATGTGCAAAACTGAAATTTTCCGACTTGATGGGAAATAAGTTTTTGGAAACTTTTCCCTACTCTTTGATATTGATCGATTGTTTTAAACTCGGTTTCATGAAGGAAATCAGTTTCTCTTATGTTATTAAATCCTCACTTTTGAACCTCGATTTTGAGTGATTAAAGTTCTCTTTTGAGGTTTTGACTAGCCTAAATAAGTGATCCTTCTTTCCCGGCTAATACGTGATTATGAGTGAAAGTACTTGATATTTGTCTAGGCGCTCAAGAGAATCTCGAAGTAGACGCCTAAAGACTTAATTGCTCGCTCACTCACTTTTGTTTTGACTTGGTGAGTGTCAAGTGCATGACTTGTTGCAATTATGTGAATTGCTTCTTATGGATTGAATGATTGATAATTGTTAAGTCGAGTGTGTACTTTATCGCACTCGTTCTCTTTCAACCGATTGTACAACTGAATTGCTCATGACTGAATTGTAATTGATTGACCAAATTGAAATTGATTGACTGAATTGTAACTGATTGACTGCATGTCATTGGAGTGAATCTCCTCGACTTATAACTGAACTGGGGGATGCCCAAATCTCAATTGGCCGACTTGCAACTTGAGCCAGCAAGGGCTTGGTCGAGAAGCTCGGTGAACCATGAAATAACTATAAGCTTGATCTATTGAGAGATCTCGCTTGACCTACTTGAGTAGTAGTGCCTTTTATAGAAGTTCGGGCCCGATGTGGTTGAAATGGTGGACGGAACTGTGAAGAAAGTGGAGTTCTACGGACTTAATGCTGACTCGGTTGATGGAGTGTCATCGAGGGGAGATATTTGATCGAGGCTTGGCAAAGCAAGTGGAACTTAGCTCCTGAGAGCTCCTGTATTCTCATTGAATGTGTTTAATTGAAAATTGTGAATTGCTTGAATGTTACAGCTTTATTTCTCGCTTAAATGCCATTGCTACTTGAATTATGTGTTTGCATGTTTTCTTGGCCTCACTGAGCGTTAGCTCATCCCATTAGATTTGTTTTCCTTAGCAGGGGCCGAGATGGAAAGAGTTTTGGAGAAGCCGACTTGAGGCACTTTTGATTAGAGTTTTGAATGTATTTGACTAGACATCTTTTGAAAGTTGTATATTTTGGAAAAGTGGTTGTATTTTGAAACTTGTGATGTAAGATTGAATATTCATGTATGGAAATGACTTCTTGTCCTTGTTTCAACATTTGCTATTAGTCATTATCCTTTAAGTTTGAACTGGAACTGTACTGAGTCCTAGCGAGAGTTGGGCAGGCATCCCGCCGATACCCTTTGGTTCGCCTTAGGGAGAAGTGGGGGTCACAGTTGGTATCAGAGCTTAGGCTTCTGATCTTTGTAGTGTATCTTAGGCTAAAAGTTTAGGATACCGGACCATGGGATTCATTTGAACATTAACCTATTGTATTCCAGTGGTTAAAGAGAATAGGTACTCGAGAGTTTCTTAAACAGCATTGGTGGAAAAGAGACTAGGTTTAGAGATCTATTTGGGAGATGTATTAGAAACTTTACTCTTGAGAATAGGGATTAAACGACTTAGTTATACTTTAAGTGATATTTGACCGAATTAGTGACTTTAAGTTTCTAACATAGAATTTGTGGTTGTTTTGTAGAGATGGAGAATGGTAACGGAGGTCACACTTCTAATGGTAATGGGCTCGCTAATGGACATGTGGTGCCTCTTAGGTCTATACGATATAGAGTGCATGAAGGAGAACCTCGTATCCGATACTCGCCTTCTTTGAGGATTCCCCGTTGTCCCTGTAGGACGACATACACCTACCCTAATGAGCTAGTATTGTCCCTTGACGATGAGCATCGACAATTGGTGAATACCAACAGAGCCTTACTTCAGGAGGTTGAGGAGCTGAGCGCTATGGTGGACGCTTAGGGTGACAGGGTTATTGAGCTCGAGGGAACAGTGGTAGAGGAGAGGACTAGAGCTGAGGCCGCTGGTGTTGAGCTTCGGAGAACAAGGGCTCGACTGGCTAGGGTAGTCGGGGAGGTCCGAGATTGGGCCGCTGGGATTTTTGCCTACATCACCATGTTGATAGAGGAGTCGATAGAGGCTATCGATAGCCCTGCTCGTGAGGGCATTCTTGAGAAGGAACCTTTTGAGGAGGATCCAGAGGAGAATGTTCAGGCTAGTGGTTCGGATGCGAACTAGACTAGGATGTTGACTTTTGACTTTTGTGACTAGAATTAGTTGGGGTGACGCTTGTAAAGCTCTTGGCATCTATTGCATGACTAATTGCAGTTTTGTGGCACATGTGTGCTATATTTTTGTAAATAGCCCATGACTTGCTGATCTTGTATGGATCTTTAATTGTTAATATATGCTAATTACTATTATTTCAAATGTTTTCCGTATTGACTTGTATTTTAAGTATTTTTTCGCTTAATTAATTCTATTCTCGCATTTAGGTATAACTAAGATCATGGATGTTCGAAAGAGTGGTAGGGGCCAAGGACGCGGGACTAGGCAAACCCCAAGCTCAATGGGAGGACTAGGGAATGGCATCTGGACCAAACCAAAATCCTAGGAATGAAAGAGTGAACCAAGTAGCTACTACTATTAACCATATGATTGATATCTTAGTACGGTTAGTTGAGCACCAAGGCCCTAAACCAATCAACCAACCTAGGAATCAAAAGAGGTGTGAGGATTGAGTGATTCTTGAAGTTTGCCCATCTAAGTTTCACGGAGTGTCTAACCTCAAAATAGTAGATTGGTTTGAGAGGATGAAATGAGTCACTAGTGTGACGCCCCGAAAAGTACGAGTGTGAGAACCCGAAAATTTTCTAATTTTCTAGGGTTTATTAAATTTAATCGCCCGCCTTTTCTACAGTTTCTTTATTAGAAAAATTCCCCAAATAAAGTTTATGAGCAAAAATAGTTTTAAAATGATTTTTCTAGTATCGGTTAGTTTTTGAGAAATTAAGAGCGTATACCGGACGTGGGACCCACTAGTGCGAAAAGTTCAGAAAAATTCGGCCAACTAGATTAAGTTTTGAATACTGGAATTATTTTATCGGGTGTTAAGAGATAATTAGAGGAAGCTATTTGGATTGATGTGAGAGGGAACAAAGTGATAGACTTGCATTAAAAAGGTGACAAGTGTCACCATAAGATTTAGTCTTGCCATTTGACCACTATTCATGCCTTTACCAATTTAAGCAAAAATTGACCAAAAATCCCTCAAATTTGCAAGCTTGAAGCCGGCTCTCTCTCTCAAGCAAAAAGAAGAAAACTCTCTCAACTTTCTTGGTTCTAATCTTGCTCAATCTTCAAGATCAACCGTTTAATCTTGCATTTGTTCCATAAAACTCCTTCTATTAGTGTTAGTGAGGTGATTGGTGAAGTTATTTGGAAGGTTAAGGTGACCCATAGCTCTCTCTCTCTTGTTTTAAAGGTAAGTCATGAAGAACCACCCTCCTTCTTTAATTGATGCTTAAATCATGCTTAGTGGTTGTATGAGATGCAATTTTATGGATTAAATCTTGAGTTTTGGTTGAATGATGAAGTTTTATTATTTTTGGGGATTTTTCTGTTTTAATAAAAGCATGATTGTGTGGCTATGTATGATGATTGGAAATGATGTTTAATGACTCTAGGAGGTGGAAAAAGTGATTAATTGCAACCAATTTCTGTTTTGGACCAAAAATTGAAAAGTGAGGGTTTTGTGATGAACATTCTGTCCGAATTTTTAGCTCATTGATAGAGGCCGAATTGGCATTGTCTTAAAACATGAAAGTTGTAGGGAATGACATTTTAGAGGTGCCTACAAAATTTCAGGTCAATCGGAGTTGTGTAGAGTGAGCTAAGTCGAAATTACTATTGCTGTTCTGGTTTACCCGAAATTGGGATTTGCGACTGTAATTGGTTGTTTTGGCTGGAATTTCTTCCGAATTGGTTGTTGAGTCCTTCTGATGAAATTTATCCCTGTTTCTTACCTTTCAGCTGGTTGTAGAATTTCTGGATTTGGACTTGGAGAGCCTGAGTTATGATGTTTCCGCTAGAATGCGTTCTGTGAATCTGTTTTTGTGATTCTGGTATGGTATCTTGCATTTTTGACCTGGTTACACTCGAAACTGGGTTAAGTTACCTTCTGTAATATTGTAGCCCTATCTCTTAACTTCGAAACGGTGGGTCTTGCACCTTCATCCGACCATCGTAGTACCTTTGGTGTCATTACCGCAAAATGACGTCAAAACTGTTTTTCTGGTTTTGAGCTTAACTTTCATTTCCGAACTTTTCCCTAGCTTGACTTGTCTTTGTACTTCTTGGAGCTTACTGAATGGCTATTGGATGAACTTGTTGTTGTGTGTGTACCTTTGGGTTGGAATGAGGAAATAATGAAGCCATGATGGCTGGAAAAGTTAGCAAATTCAGGGGAAGTGCTGTCCGAACTTTGAAGGGATTTGTTTGCATTGAGTTTGTGATCTAAGACTTGGATTTGAGCAAGGCAATGTTATATGATGGATGATTCCTGAGCCATGGAGGTGAGTGACCCTAAACTATTTCCAAAGTACTTGTGAAACGTTTCTTGCATTATTTACTCGAATGCATATCATGCGTGCTTGCATGTGAGTTCATGACAAGTTTTGGCTTGAAATGAGTACTTGGGGAGTCTTGTGCTGAACACCAACGTCTCCTCCGTGTGTTTATGTTCATGTTCATCTGGAGCTCAAAAAGGGGCTCCCTCTTAATGTTAATGTTAATGTTAAATGGTCTATTTGAGCGTTGGGTGTTCAAGTGCTATGATTTCCCTGGCTCACGAGAGTACTAAACGAACATTTGATCTCTGAATCATGACATCATCGAAATGATCGAAATGCAACATTGTGAAATATATTTGTTTAATGATTTTACTGGTTACTCGCTGAGCTTCTAGCTCACCCCAAAAATATTTTATTCCCCTCCACAGGGCTCAAGGCGAAGGAAGGGCTTGTTGTGCTTATTCACGTGATTGGATGGCTTAGTTGGAATTGTTATATTTTGTACCGTTTGGATGTGGAATCATTTTATGTATAGTTGGAAATCGTTTCCGCTTCACTTATGACATGTAATTATTGGAGAATGTGATGTAATATTTGAGATTTATCTTGTAATCTGTTTGAGGAATATAGTGAACGACTGAGTCCCGGCGAGAGCTGGGCAGGCGGCCCGCCGAACCCTCTGGTTCGCCTTAGGGGGAGGTGGGGCTGTCACAGTTGGTATCAGAGCCATATGCCGACGGTTGGGACTCTACGTCCTTTTACTGGAAAAGCCCCGAGCCTCTCGTTCGTGAAGAGTCACGAAGCAAAACTCTCCGTAAGGGATGCCCGCGTGCGGGTGGCAAGCTGATAGGTACCTTGTGATGTGACCCTGAGAACTGTCACAGTTGGTATCAGAGCTTAGGCTTCAGATCTCTGTAGTGTATCCTAAGCTTGAAGTTTAGGATGCCGGACTGTGGGTTTGGTTTGCAATATTAGTGATTCTTGCGGGATATCTCGACTTGATTGGTACAAGATGGAATGTCGAGGACGACATTCTTTTAAGGAGGGGAGATTGTGACGCCCCGAAAAGTACGAGTGTGAGAACCCGAAAATTTTCTAATTTTCTAGGGTTTATTAAATTTAATCGCCCGCCTTTTCTACAGTTTCTTTATTAGAAAAATTCCCCAAATAAAGTTTATGAGCAAAAATAGTTTTAAAATGATTTTTCTAGTATCGGTTAGTTTTTGAGAAATTAAGAGCGTATACCGGACGTGGGACCCACTAGTGCGAAAAGTTCAGAAAAATTCGGCCAACTAGATTAAGTTTTGAATACTGGAATTATTTTATCGGGTGTTAAGAGATAATTAGAGGAAGCTATTTGGATTGATGTGAGAGGGAACAAAGTGATAGACTTGCATTAAAAAGGTGACAAGTGTCACCATAAGATTTAGTCTTGCCATTTGACCACTATTCATGCCTTTACCAATTTAAGCAAAAATTGACCAAAAATCCCTCAAATTTGCAAGCTTGAAGCCGGCTCTCTCTCTCAAGCAAAAAGAAGAAAACTCTCTCAACTTTCTTGGTTCTAATCTTGCTCAATCTTCAAGATCAACCGTTTAATCTTGCATTTGTTCCATAAAACTCCTTCTATTAGTGTTAGTGAGGTGATTGGTGAAGTTATTTGGAAGGTTAAGGTGACCCATAGCTCTCTCTCTCTTGTTTTAAAGGTAAGTCATGAAGAACCACCCTCCTTCTTTAATTGATGCTTAAATCATGCTTAGTGGTTGTATGAGATGCAATTTTATGGATTAAATCTTGAGTTTTGGTTGAATGATGAAGTTTTATTATTTTTGGGGATTTTTCTGTTTTAATAAAAGCATGATTGTGTGGCTATGTATGATGATTGGAAATGATGTTTAATGACTCTAGGAGGTGGAAAAAGTGATTAATTGCAACCAATTTCTGTTTTGGACCAAAAATTGAAAAGTGAGGGTTTTGTGATGAACATTCTGTCCGAATTTTTAGCTCATTGATAGAGGCCGAATTGGCCTTGTCTTAAAACATGAAAGTTGTAGGAAATGACATTTTAGAGGTGCCTACAAAATTTCAGGTCAATCGGAGTTGTGTAGAGTGAGCTAAGTCGAAATTACTATTGCTGTTCTGGTTTACCCGAAATTGGGATTTGCGACTGTAATTGGTTGTTTTGGCTGGAATTTCTTCCGAATTGGTTGTTGAGTCCTTCTGATGAAATTTATCCCTGTTTCTTACCTTTCAGCTGGTTGTGGAATTTCTGGATTTGGACTTGGAGAGCCTGAGTTATGATGTTTCCGCTAGAATGCGTTCTGTGAATCTGTTTTTGTGATTCTGGTATGGTATCTTGCATTTTTGACCTGGTTACACTCGAAACTGGGTTAAGTTACCTTCTGCAATATTGTAGCCCTATCTCTTAACTTCGAAACGGTGGGTCTTTCACCTTCATCCGATCATCGTAGTACCTTTGGTGTCATTACCGCAAAATGACGTCAAAACTGTTTTTCTGGTTTTGAGCTTAACTTTCATTTCCGAACTTTTCCCTAGCTTGACTTGTCTTTGTACTTCTTGGAGCTTACTGAATGGCTATTGGATGAACTTGTTGTTGTGTGTGTACCTTTGGGTTGGAATGAGGAAATAATGAAGCCATGATGGCTGGAAAAGTTAGCAAATTCAGGGGAAGTGCTGTCCGAACTTTGAAGGGATTTGTTTGCATTGAGTTTGTGATCTAAGACTTGGATTTGAGCAAGGCAATGTTATATGATGGATGATTCCTGAGCCATGGAGGTGAGTGACCCTAAACTATTTCCAAAGTACTTGTGAAACGTTTCTTGCATTATTTACTCGAATGCATATCATGCGTGCTTGCATGTGAGTTCATGACAAGTTTTGGCTTGAAATGAGTACTTGGGGAGTCTTGTGCTGAACACCAACGTCTCCTCCGTGTGTTTATGTTCATGTTCATCTGGAGCTCAAAAAGGGGCTCCCTCTTAATGTTAATGTTAATGTTAAATGGTCTATTTGAGCGTTGGGTGTTCAAGTGCTATGATTTCCCTGGCTCACGAGAGTACTAAACGAACATTTGATCTCTGAATCATGACATCATCGAAATGATCGAAATGCAACATTGTGAAATATATTTGTTTAATGATTTTACTGGTTACTCGCTGAGCTTCTAGCTCACCCCAAAAATATTTTATTCCCCTCCACAGGGCTCAAGGCGAAGGAAGGGCTTGTTGTGCTTATTCACGTGATTGGATGGCTTAGTTGGAATTGTTATATTTTGTACCGTTTGGATGTGGAATCATTTTATGTATAGTTGGAAATCGTTTCCGCTTCACTTATGACATGTAATTATTGGAGAATGTGATGTAATATTTGAGATTTATCTTGTAATCTGTTTGAGGAATATAGTGAACGACTGAGTCCCGGCGAGAGCTGGGCAGGCGGCCCGCCGAACCCTCTGGTTCGCCTTAGGGGGAGGTGGGGCTGTCACAGTTGGTATCAGAGCCATATGCCGACGGTTGGGACTCTACGTCCTTTTACTGGAAAAGCCCCGAGCCTCTCGTTCGTGAAGAGTCACGAAGCAAAACTCTCCGTAGGGATGCCCGCGTGCGGGTGGCAAGCTGATAGGTACCTTGTGATGTGACCCTGAGAACTGTCACAGTTGGTATCAGAGCTTAGGCTTCAGATCTCTGTAGTGTATCCTAAGCTTGAAGTTTAGGATGCCGGACTGTGGGTTTGGTTTGCAATATTAGTGATTCTTGCGGGATATCTCGACTTGATTGGTACAAGATGGAATGTCGAGGACGACATTCTTTTAAGGAGGGGAGATTGTGACGCCCCGAAAAGTACGAGTGTGAGAACCCGAAAATTTTCTAATTTTCTAGGGTTTATTAAATTTAATCGCCCGCCTTTTCTACAGTTTCTTTATTAGAAAAATTCCCCAAATAAAGTTTATGAGCAAAAATAGTTTTAAAATGATTTTTCTAGTATCGGTTAGTTTTTGAGAAATTAAGAGCGTATACCGGACGTGGGACCCACTAGTGCGAAAAGTTCAGAAAAATTCGGCCAACTAGATTAAGTTTTGAATACTGGAATTATTTTATCGGGTGTTAAGAGATAATTAGAGGAAGCTATTTGGATTGATGTGAGAGGGAACAAAGTGATAGACTTGCATTAAAAAGGTGACAAGTGTCACCATAAGATTTAGTCTTGCCATTTGACCACTATTCATGCCTTTACCAATTTAAGCAAAAATTGACCAAAAATCCCTCAAATTTGCAAGCTTGAAGCCGGCTCTCTCTCTCAAGCAAAAAGAAGAAAACTCTCTCAACTTTCTTGGTTCTAATCTTGCTCAATCTTCAAGATCAACCGTTTAATCTTGCATTTGTTCCATAAAACTCCTTCTATTAGTGTTAGTGAGGTGATTGGTGAAGTTATTTGGAAGGTTAAGGTGACCCATAGCTCTCTCTCTCTTGTTTTAAAGGTAAGTCATGAAGAACCACCCTCCTTCTTTAATTGATGCTTAAATCATGCTTAGTGGTTGTATGAGATGCAATTTTATGGATTAAATCTTGAGTTTTGGTTGAATGATGAAGTTTTATTATTTTTGGGGATTTTTCTGTTTTAATAAAAGCATGATTGTGTGGCTATGTATGATGATTGGAAATGATGTTTAATGACTCTAGGAGGTGGAAAAAGTGATTAATTGCAACCAATTTCTGTTTTGGACCAAAAATTGAAAAGTGAGGGTTTTGTGATGAACATTCTGTCCGAATTTTTAGCTCATTGATAGAGGCCGAATTGGCCTTGTCTTAAAACATGAAAGTTGTAGGAAATGACATTTTAGAGGTGCCTACAAAATTTCAGGTCAATCGGAGTTGTGTAGAGTGAGCTAAGTCGAAATTACTATTGCTGTTCTGGTTTACCCGAAATTGGGATTTGCGACTGTAATTGGTTGTTTTGGCTGGAATTTCTTCCGAATTGGTTGTTGAGTCCTTCTGATGAAATTTAGCCCTGTTTCTTACCTTTCAGCTGGTTGTGGAATTTCTGGATTTGGACTTGGAGAGCCTGAGTTATGATGTTTCCGCTAGAATGCGTTCTGTGAATCTGTTTTTGTGATTCTGGTATGGTATCTTGCATTTTTGACCTGGTTACACTCGAAACTGGGTTAAGTTACCTTCTGCAATATTGTAGCCCTATCTCTTAACTTCGAAACGGTGGGTCTTTCACCTTCATCCGACCATCGTAGTACCTTTGGTGTCATTACCGCAAAATGACGTCAAAACTGTTTTTCTGGTTTTGAGCTTAACTTTCATTTCCGAACTTTTCCCTAGCTTGACTTGTCTTTGTACTTCTTGGAGCTTACTGAATGGCTATTGGATGAACTTGTTGTTGTGTGTGTACCTTTGGGTTGGAATGAGGAAATAATGAAGCCATGATGGCTGGAAAAGTTAGCAAATTCAGGGGAAGTGCTGTCCGAACTTTGAAGGGATTTGTTTGCATTGAGTTTGTGATCTAAGACTTGGATTTGAGCAAGGCAATGTTATATGATGGATGATTCCTGAGCCATGGAGGTGAGTGACCCTAAACTATTTCCAAAGTACTTGTGAAACGTTTCTTGCATTATTTACTCGAATGCATATCATGCGTGCTTGCATGTGAGTTCATGACAAGTTTTGGCTTGAAATGAGTACTTGGGGAGTCTTGTGCTGAACACCAACGTCTCCTCCGTGTGTTTATGTTCATGTTCATCTGGAGCTCAAAAAGGGGCTCCCTCTTAATGTTAATGTTAATGTTAAATGGTCTATTTGAGCGTTGGGTGTTCAAGTGCTATGATTTCCCTGGCTCACGAGAGTACTAAACGAACATTTGATCTCTGAATCATGACATCATCGAAATGATCGAAATGCAACATTGTGAAATATATTTGTTTAATGATTTTACTGGTTACTCGCTGAGCTTCTAGCTCACCCCAAAAATATTTTATTCCCCTCCACAGGGCTCAAGGCGAAGGAAGGGCTTGTTGTGCTTATTCACGTGATTGGATGGCTTAGTTGGAATTGTTATATTTTGTACCGTTTGGATGTGGAATCATTTTATGTATAGTTGGAAATCGTTTCCGCTTCACTTATGACATGTAATTATTGGAGAATGTGATGTAATATTTGAGATTTATCTTGTAATCTATTTGAGGAATATAGTGAACGACTGAGTCCCGGCGAGAGTTGGGCAGGCGGCCCGCCGAACCCTCTGGTTCGCCTTAGGGGGAGGTGGGGCTGTCACAACTAGTGAAAGTAAGAGCTTAGGGTTTCTTCTCGAGCAACTTTGTAGACGAGTATTGGAGAGTGAATTAGGGTGTGGAACATTTATATTAAGGAATAAGATCTCCGTATTTTGTTATATTTATAAGTAGTGATAGTAATCTGGGAAAAACTCAAGAGCTCGTCCACAGTAAGCAAAGAATAGTTAAGATTTATATTCCGAGGTAACCATAAGCAAAAGAACGCAAGAGTAATATAGCCAGAATTTCCATTGTGAATAGTTACTTATTTTGATCCTTTGGTTTGCCTGGCAGGTTAGTAGTTGATTTAAGCCAACCGGTGAGATGACAAATTTGGGAGAGATGCATAAGGAAATGGACACTCTTTGGAAGGAAGTAGAATTTCAAACGAAATTGGCTGACTACTGGGAAGGACAGTGGAAACAAGAATATGTGGAGAAAATTGATTTGCTACGCAAGAACGTAGAACTGGAAAAGAAATACAAAGGAAATTCTCAAACTGATCAAGCCGTGACTCCTCACGTAACTTGTGGATACTATGACAAGATTAACCACGTTGAGGCCGAGTGCTGGAGAAAGCAAGAAAAATGTCTGAGGTGCAGTAGTACCGAGCATAAGTTTTCGAATTGTTTTGGAGCTTCTACGAAAAGAGGAAATACTTGGCAGTCTGCTAGATCCACTTCAAAGCAGTCGAGGGCCAGAAGGAGTGATTAATGCTAATGGCTGTGAGGGAGATCCAAGTAATGGAAGTAATACAAGTGGGGATGGAATTGATTCCACTTGAGGAATAGGGGTTGTAGTTTTACCTAGTCTAGATTGGCATTTTAGAGGTGATAATCTTTTATAAAAAGGAAAAGTCTTTTTGTTGTTTTGTATCTTGGCTACTCGACACGTTCTGTCATGATCTTGTTATTTCCCTTCTTCTTTTGAAATGATTTGATAAACTTATTTCAACTTGAGGTAACTATTATGATCTTTTATAACATATGAAAATTTACTTGCTTTTAATTGATTTCATGACTTATATGTATATTTCAACTTTGCCCCACACTTTTAGATTTGTATTAAGACATGAACGGTAGTAAACGTGGTCGAGATTGTACTTGAGAGCGTAGGCAAACTTGAGGTCTTGGAGGTGATCGGGGATCGGCGGTGGACTAAAAATCGAGAACTTAGGGTTAAAACTGGGACCCAATGTTTGATTGCCAACTTAATTATTAAAATTGTGAGATTTGAGTTGGTGAAAGGAAATATTTGATAGATTTAATAAGCCTAACGATTAAGGGACCGGATATAATATTTGGAATGGAAGTTTGAGGTTATACATTGACTATCGAGACTTGAACAATGTGACCATTAAGAAAAAATACCCTTTTGCCTTACATGGATAAGAATTTGATCAACTGTAAGGAGCCGTGATACTATCCAAGTTGGATTTAAAGTAAAGCTATTACCAGTTAAGGATCCTTGAAACTGATGTGCCTAAGACCGCTTTCAATCCAAGATATGGATACTTTGAATTTTTAGTTACGCCGCTTGGGTTGACTAATGCACTAGCAGCATTTATGGACGTAATGCATCGGAGTTTTAAACCGTATTTACATTAATCTGTGGTGATATTTATTGATGGCATATCGGTATATTCTAAGGTTCGAGAAGATCATGAAAGACACCTGATGATAGTTTTACAAACCCCGAGAGAGCACCAACTTTCGTTAAATTCAATAAATGTGAGTTCGGTTGGAAGAAGTAGCCTTTCTAGGTTATATAATATCTAAGGAAGGAATTACTATGGACTAAGCTAAAGTGGAAGCTATTTTAAGAGGAAACGACCAGAAAACCCTACCGAAATTCGGAGTTCTTAAGGTTAGTCGGATAATACCGTCGGTTTATCAAGGACTTTTCTAAAATTGCAAGAGCCTTAAGTACTTGTTTTTCCCAAAAGAGTTGAACTTGAGTCAACGTAATTGAGTGGAAATTTTTAGAGGATTATGATAGCCCGATTAATTATCACCCAGGGAAAGCTATATGTGGATGAGATTATAAAGCTACGTGGGATGCCAGTAAGTATTGTATCTGACCGAGACCCTTGATTTGTTTCTCGGTTCTGGCCGAAGATGCAAGAAATGCTAGGAGTTAAATTAAGTTTTAGCACTACCCACCACTCATGGACTAATGGCCAATCAGAGAGGACATGTTGAGATCATGTATCTTGGTTTTTGGAAAAAGTTGAAGTAAGTACTTGGCACTGATGGAATTTGCTTAGCTAAGGTTCTAAATGACCATGATACGACACACTCTTTTGCAAACCCTAGATTCATGAGTGGGGTAGACGTGAGGCCAATTAAGTTACCTTATGATTTGGAAGTTAAAACGCCTATTAGGGATCAAAGTTTAATTGCTAATTGGGTGAATAGAAACTGTGAGATATGGGTTGGAGAGTGTAAGTTGTTGATCGATTTGATAAACCAAGTCATTGAGAAGTATGATGCTATCCTAGGTGTGAATTTCGAGGATGAAATTCCTTTTAAGGAGGGAAGGATGTGAGGACCCGAATTTTTCTTACTTTTAATCCAATTTTACTGGCTTATTTAATTATTTATTCACCCATTTTCTCCGAATAATTTATTTCAACCATTTTAAATCCATTTACTTAGAGCAATGTCTCACTTATATTTTTAAAACGTTCCATTAGCAAATTTAATTTTTCAGAGGCTCATTTAGCTAGAAATAGTGAGTACACGTTTTTCGAGGCTGTGAGGACCCGTAAAATTTTCTTATTTTATTTTATTTTATCCGCATGTATTTTCTTTACTTTATTCTATTATATTAATTTTCTAGGTATTTTTATAAGTGAATATAATTTTTAGATCATTTTTCCAGTATAAGTTAGTTCATGTGACCTTAGTAGTGTATATTGGACGTGGGATCCACTAGTGTGATAAGTGCAATAAAATTCTGGCGACTAGGTGAATTTTGTGTAAAGGGATATTATTTTTCAAGGTGTTAGAAGATAATTAGAGGTTAGTTATGTGACAGCCCCACCTCCCCCTAAGGCGAACCAGAGGGTTCGACGGACCGCCTGCCCAACTCTCGCCAGGACTACTAAGCCGAACACGCGAAGTCCAAACCACTTCGAAGGATAGTACCGCGATCGAACGCTTCAACGAAAAAAAAGAACGAAGAATGAAAACAAAAATTAAAATGAAAAGCTGTGGCCACGTCACAACCCGGCCAAGACTTGGCCGGATATCCGACCGGATTCCGTGAATAGTTTTCCCGCCAAATTTTGTTTTTCTCTCCTCGTTCAAACTTCACACTCATCCGAAATCCCCAACGGATACCAGAAGTGTTCACCAAAGCCAAATAAAAGTACCATCTCAAACAAGTACACTTAATTTACATGGTTAAACACTTTGAGATATATACAATGAAAGGTTCAATAGTTTAACTAGCAATACAAGTCAGTATATTCACAAGTGATCAAAGTACAATTAGGGTTTTCTTGTACAGAGGAGCATAATCAAAAGGGATGTCTATCACTAGCTCTACTCTTTTCCTCAAAATCATGGTTTCCAACACGTTGAACCCTGTAAGGAAAACAAAGGTAACGGGAAGGGGTGAGCTTACGCTCAATGAGATACCAAAAATAGAAGCAATCAAGAATCATGGAGATTTACTTTTAATCACTCAAATATACACGGCCAATAAGGAATGAATAAACATCTCAATTAGAAAGGATACAGGCGGTTCTCAAGAGCCAAATTCCCGTTGCAGTACTTGATCCAAACTCGTTGACCCTCCGTCAACATTTAATGAAACAAATATGTCCGTAGACCTTTCTTACGCCAAATTCCGTTCACCAAACATACCCCTTGCCGGGCCCGAAAGCCAAACATGAACAAGAATGGTAATACTCGAGTATACTGGGAATCTAGAGTCTCCAATACCCAAAGATTCCCCAGGAATAGTTCCTATGGTTTGTCAATTTTTCTCGACCAAGCCCTTGCTGGTTCGATTCCATTGACTCCCTATGGGGTTGAGCTCAGGTTTAACAGGAAGGTCGTTGGATACACATCCAAACGACATCAGGTCAGACACAATAACAAGTTCAAGCGTATAACAGGCACGAGTAATAGGTTCAAGCATATACAGTGACTCGACAAGTAAACAAGAGAGATGAGTGTGATGAAGTACACCCTCGTCTCGTCTAGAATTAAGCAGGTGTTACAGTCATTCAAGTCACACATTGCAGGTACAAGTAAAACAGTTAAGCAACAAGTCATGCGAGTGGTATACTCACCAGTTCAAACAAGGATAACTTCAAAAGTTTCTTTCCAAAGGATGCCTTTGATCACCGGCACGTCCTAGAACAACCAAGGGAAACCATTGAGACTCGAGTACGAATCGTATGCCTATAGTACGTAACAGGGTGCTAAAGGTAACAAGATAACAAGGTAACCAGGCAACAAGTGAAATCATGACACGAGTGATTTTAAGGCTTTAAGACTTAGAGGTAACAAGATACAAATTTGCAAATTTTCGCAGCCATGACACAAGTGAAATCATGAGGTTGTTCACCTCCTAATCGAAATAGTTTTCACTCAATTTCAAGCACAAAGGTTTAACCAATGTGTGGAACAAGTTTTGGCCAAAATCAAATCATGAAAAGGTTGGAAAACACAAGGTAATAGACTTTGCTATCACTTGACCAACAAACGGAAATTTCAGCCAACAACTTGGAGGAAAATACCAATGCAAATCCTTCCATTTCAACCAAAATTCAACATCTAAATAAATCTTATAGATATACCAAGCATCTTAAGCAAGTTTATCACCAAATCGGCCCAAACTTGAAGGAATCAAGTAGCCCTAAAATTTTGGACAGCATGCCCTTTGTATTTCGCTATTTTTCAGCCATTTATGGCTTCATTATTTTCCTCAACTCAGACCAAATTCAAACATAAGCAATGTTAGCACAATAGCCCTTCAACTGGGTTCAAAATAATCTAATTACAACACAAGTCTTAAAATGCAACCGGAAACCAAGTTTAAAGGCAAATAGCTAAATGGCAGATTTGACGTCTCTTGCCGTTTCGGTCACAACTAAAGCTATGCCTATTGGTTTGGGGTACACTTTATACCCTTTCGAAGCTAAGACAAAGGGTTACAACTTTCATGAAGACAACTCAACCCAGTTCATAGTTGATCTAGGTCGAATTTGCAGATTACAGAACCAGAAGTTCATTGTCAGTCTGGTTGTCAGCATTGGATTCAAATGGCAATAACTCAGGCTACAAAAGTCCGATTGAGGCGTTTTTAGATGCGTTGGAAACCTAAAACAAAGGAATAAAATTTTAGTGTTTTGGCCAAATGTTGATTTGATATGGATCAAAGTGAAAAATGAAGCCAGAAATGTGAAATCTCAAAACTGTCCGCGGAAAAGAACATTTGGCAGTTAGGGGTATTTTAGTCATATAGCATACTACAGTGATCGGATTGAGCTAAAATTTTACAGACAGGTTCCTAACTCCATTCCCTACAACTTTTATGTTTTGACCTAGGCCTGATTCGGCCTCTAACATGGTCGAATTACATAGGTCAGAAACAGGAAAGCTTGCCCTCTAAAGCTGGAAATCAACCATACAAGCTGGAATTTTTGTAAGCAACCAAAACCAACATATAAAAGCTTCAATTTTTCACATAACAAAGCTATCATTCCATGGCCATCCTTAATCATCACATGAAGGCAGAAAATTCACTATAAAACTGAAAATTCCATAATACTACTTCAAACTATGAAATATTCTCAATAAATTACCAAAACTACAACCTTAAGCCACTAATTTGCAACTATATTAGAAGGAAAGAGGGATTTCTTGGCAAGTTACCTTAGAGCCACTAGAAAGATGGTAGCTTAGTACTTCTTCCACCAAAATCACTCCACCAACACCTTGAAATCTCCTTAGTAAGCAATTTTTATGGAGTGGTTTGCAAGTTTTATGGTTGAAATTCAAGATTGAAGCAAGAAAGGATGGTGCACGATGAAGTTTCTCTTTTCTTTCTTTCCTCAAAGTTTTGGCCAGCCTTCATGAAGAATGAAGATGATTCTAGTCAAAATTGGATAGTTAGCAAAGGTGAGAAATTGGTCAAAGTCCATCTTCAACTAGTTTCGCGACACTTGACACCTTTAATTTTAAATCTCATCCTCTTGCTTACCAATGGTTAATCTATCTAACTAACCTCTAATTGTCTCCTAGCACCTTGTAAAATAATGTCCCTTAACACAAAACTCCAACTAGTTGTCAAAAATTATCACACTTACCGCACTAGCGGGTCCCACGTCCTTAACACACTCCAAACTTAACACGAACTAACTTATACCTGAAAAATGAGGTAAAACTATACTCACTTATAAAATTCTATAGAGAATTAATATAATAAATCAATTAAAGAAAATACATGCGAATAAATAAAATAAAATAATATCAAATAAGGGAATTTTGCGGGTCCTCACAAGTTAGATAGATTAACCATTGGTAGACAAAGAGATGAGAACAAAACCCTAAAAGCCAAGTGTTGTGAAACTATTGGAAGTTGGACTTTGACCAATCTTTTCTACCTTTACTAAACATCAATTTTGACCCAAAATTCTTCACTTTCTTACCCTTCTTGGCCGAACCCTTTGAGAGGAAAATGAGAGAAAACTTCATCTTGCATCTTTCAATTTCTTGCTCAAATCTTGAGTTCCAACCGTTAAAATTGCAAACCACTCCATAAAAGTTGCTCACTAGAGAAGATTTAAGGTATTGGTAGAGGGATTTTGGAAGGGAAAGCATTAAGCTACCATTTCTCTTGTGGTTCTACGGTAATTTGTTAAGAAATCCCTCTTTGCTCCTAATAATTGCAAATTAGTGGTTTTGAGGTGTTGAATATGTAGTTTTGTGAGGATATCTCATGATTTGAGGTGGTAATGTGGAAAATTTCAGTTTTATGGTGAATTTTCTGCTCTTATTTGATGCTTGAGCATTAGTCTTGGATTGATAGCTTTGTTATGTGTAATATTGAACTTTTATATGCTAGTTTTACTTGTCTACAAAGAATTTCAGTTTGTGTGTATCAATTTCAGATTAGTGTTTCCATTTGGGAATGAATCTACCATGTTACTGACCTGTATGTTCGTCCATGTTAGAGGCCGAATTAGGCATAGGTCAAAACATGAAAGTTGTAGGGAATGGAGTTAACTAGCTTTCTACAAAATTCAGCTCAATCGGAGTACTGTATCATGTGAAATAACTAAAATACCCCTGACTGCTAAATGCACTGTTTCGCGGACAGTTTTCTATTTTCTCTGAGATTTTTATTTTTGACCTTGAAAATACAAGAACTGGGTGTTGATGTCCTCATAGGAAATGTAGACCTAAGTTTTAGTTTCGAAACGCCATAAGATTCATCTCAATCCGATAAGTGTAGTTTCAGTTGTGATTAAAATGCCAAAAGGTGAGAGGAACTTGATGATTTTAGAATTTCCTTTGTTTGACATGATAATTGTGATCTAGGGCTTGGATTTGAGCAAGGAAACTATCTAAGATGGATGAGGAGCTTGATTGTGGTTGGTTTTTGGAATTTTTATTTTGTGAGATATGAAGGGATTTAGGGTTGTTCGTGTTTTAGAACCAACCGTTACTTTTTCCACCCCGAAGCCACACTTTTGTATCTTTGCGTTCGTAGTTCATTCGGATAGGCTTACGACTCGTAGTCGAGCCTCAATTGTATATTCCGTTTACTAGGTTTGTGGATGTGGAAACCATAATTGTTTATCTTGGTTATTTCAGGGTTTCTCGGTGATCAAAGCCCTACCTTGGGTGAAAACTTTCTTCGCTCACTAAAGCTCGCTTTCTTCTTACATGCATGGTAGATTTTATACATTGACCGACTAAAGAGATCGAATGGGAAAAAAAATTAAACAATTAAAAGTACGTTAACCAAAGTTTTCAGCATTGCAATGTAATGAGCTGTCTCTAAATAACTAACAAACATTCCCCCGTCACAGAGGCGGCCAGCGAAGGAAGTCATAAATGCATTAACCGAAATGGTCGGATAGCCCTCCTTTGGTAGGAAATTGTATTTTGATTCTTTGAAGAAAGAATAAACCCTAAGCCAACTCTCAATCCCTTGTCCTCTGGCTTCTTGTGTTGTCGATACGTAATTGAACTATTTCTTGATTCACATTTCATAAATTTTTTTTCTTTTCGGTTTTGCCTTTCATTTTTCTTCAATCCCTCTTTTAGTCTTGTGGGACGTGGAGAGCGTTTTACAAGACGAAAAGGGAAGAATCTGATCATCATCTTCGAGTTCAATTGGTCATCAACGGTTTTGCATTAGGATTTAGGTATGCTGAATGTTACGTTGCTTCTTTCCTTAGATGATATGATGCCGGTTCTCTTGAGTTTTTCGAGCCTTGAAGAATTAACCTCCAATATTCAGGATGTTGCTATAATTTGTATGAACTGAATTCTAGACGACTGCTGATTTAGCCCCCCAAAAAAAAAAATCCAAAGGGATAAGAGAACGATGTGGATCATGATCAGGGTTTATGATTTTCATCATGTCTAATTCAGCCCGTGAAAATTGTATGCACGCTTGTTGTCCAAATTAATTGCAGCTATTAGAAAGTTAGGGATTTGGGATATGGCTGTTTTCACTCAAATAAAGCCGAGCTTCAATCGCGGTATTGACAGCTCTTTTAGGACAATGTTCCATATGATATGTTTCGGATGTTATCATAATATGAATTTTTGATAGAGTTGAAAGTTTAGTGCTATATTCTGCTATTGATCAACTTTTTCTTGGTTGTTTATTTTGTGCCAATTCCTTTTCTTCCTTTTCTTCTTTTAGAGAAGGCCGATACAAAATATATAATTCGGGATAAATTTTCTTTCCCCACCGAATTTCAGTGGTGGGAGATTCTTTGTTGTATGGCCAGGCTAGTCATAAAACTTTTAATGATTTACTTAAAACCATGCATTCATTGAATGATGATGATATTTCTGCACCGATAGAAGTTCTTGAATTTATAATTTGATTCTCCATTATAATTTTTCAACATAAGCGAGGCAATTATTCACAATCTCTAAACTGCATTTGTGCAGCATCTTGTCAGTACATTGCTTGAGGTTGTCCAAGTCAGTGCAGACTTGGTTTACCAGACAAACAATGGAAACCAAGCATGAAGGTGGAGTTAACAAGCATGTAGAGCTGAATACACAGCTCAAGCAGAATTCTGGTGAACAAACTACAGAAGCTACCTTTTCAGATGTAAAGAAGGTTCATCCTGTGGCTCAGCATGATGACACAAAAACAGCTACAGAAGACAGCATTTCAGGCTTAAAGCAACATCCTGAGCCAAAGCATGATGATTGTGGAAAAAACATGGAGGGCATTAGTTCACGTCTGTCTAATTCTTCATCTTCTTCATCAGCTTCTGATGATTCATTCAATAAAAGTGAGAAAGATGGACCTCAATCACCCAGATCAGGATGCATATCATCACCAGATGTTTCTACTCAGACCCCTCAATGGAGCATGGTAAGTGCATCTCCACGTGGTAGAAGCGGGAACTTATCTTCAACAGATGTCTTACCCCAAACCCCTGAGTGGGCAATGTTTAACTCATCACAAATGAAATCCCCTCCAATTCAAGCAATGGGGCGAGGTTATGACCCGAATCGGATTCCCTCTTCTATTTTCTCTGCTAAACCAGCAACACCCATGGACTGGAGCGTTGCTTCAAACGAGTCATTGTTCAGCATTCATATGGGGAATAACAGCTTCTCTAAAGATAGCATCTTTTTGCAAGGTCTAGACTTTACCAAGCCTGAGGAAGGGGCCAGTTCTCCTTTGACACAGACTAGTACTTCTGAAGCCAAGTCCAAAGAGTTGAATAGTTTCACCTCTAACCTTCCACCTGTTGCCGAAGTAGCAGAGAAACGTAGTAAGAACGTATATGTCAGGGAGGGATTAGAGGATGACTTGCACGAAACGCCAATAATTGTACCAGTGAAAAAGCTAGCTCCTGATGCTGAGGGAGTTCGTTTGTCCACTTCCTCCAATTTATCTGATGGCCGAGGAGTGCCTCATGCTGAGGCGACTAGTACTCCTGTTAGGGGCCCTCGTGTTTCCAATGAGAGTGCAAAAAGCAGCGACTCTTTTGCTTTCCCAGTGTAAGCTCCCTTTTCCTTCTCTGTCTGGTTATTTGTCATAAACTACTCGAGCTATGCTTCTGGAAACATTTTATGATTACATCCTACAACGGCATGGATGAACAATCGAGCCCAGACGCAGTTCTTTTAGCTTTCAAACTTAATTGTCGCCTTGTTTTTCACTATAACTACCTGAAAGTTGTGTTCCATACCACATTTCAGACGCATTGATGCACCAATAAACAGGTACTAGAGTTCAGAAATGTGGAGTTCCGGTTGATTTATTTGAAAGTAGAGTGTGTGAGACCATCATTTGGGCCAATTTCATCTTGGAAGGAAAAATGACATTTATAACGAGAATCTCCTCTTAAAATCTGTGATTTGATGCCCAGGCAGTGCTTCAATTGGGAATTTTTCTATGCCTGCATGCATAGTTGGTCTAGTTTTGTTGAAAAATATGGAATTTGAACATGCTGTTAGTCTGCAGCATACATCTGAAAGGACACAATCCATTCTCTTCCATTTGTTTCAGATTGCTAAGTGATGGTGGGAAAGGTGGTTCCTTGAAAGTGAATCCTGAAAAACCTGAGGCAACAAAGCCACTACCTCAAGATCCTGAGCAAGCCCCTGAAGGAGCTTCAGCCAGTTGGTTTTCTTGCGTCACCTGTTGGCCGCCACGATGCTGTTGAGATCCGAGTTCCAGTAATTCATTCTTTTTACCAGGTTTGCGAGTTACTACCAGAATGATAGAGGCCTGCTAAATATGATGATGTCCCTTTCTTCTGAGAAGCGCTGATTGCTTTTATTTTGCTTAGAAATCTTGATGATTAGGCTGTTACATAGATAGTATTTTGTAGCAATTTTCAGATTCCATAACTTTCAGATATTTTGTAACAATTCACCCTTTTGGCATGTCTGCTTTGTATATACTAGTGGTTAATCGAAGTTGCTACATAAGAAGCATAGGCAACGGATCTAGATTATCCGTTCTTGGAACTCAATATGCCTTGTGATCTTTGATTTATATGATATACAGGATGCCTGCCATTGACTTATTGAATGTTAACTAGTAATTGGACTTTTGGAACAGTTCTGTCTCTTATATTCTTCATAACTGGGGATGAGGTAGTTGATATTATTGTCAAAGATGTTAAGGTCAACAAATGTCTTGCAATTTAGAGTTTTCCTTCTTCATAACCAGAAGCAGTCTAAACATGGAAAAGAAGGGATTTGTTCAGAAGCTTCCCTTCCCAGTCTTATTCAACGGATTTTTCTTTTTCTATTTTCATTGACCGCCTGACAGAGTAACAGCGTTTGACAAAAGGAATATAATCTGGAACCTTAACGGTACCTACATTTTTTTTCCTTCCAATAATCAAAAGAAAAACAAAGTGTGAAGAAAATAAAAATAAAAAAAGAGAACAAAGCAGAAGCTACTTTTGGCCACCACAATGCCAAAATTCAAAAACCAAGGTGACTTGACTATTAAGGAAGATTTTTCCTTGATAGAAATGAGAGTGAAAATGCAAGGAGCAGTTGCAGGGCCGTTGTAAAGCTTCTGCAGCGTCCAATCAAGTGAATTAAGAAATTCATCAGGGAAGCCTTCTTCACATGGATGGAACAACCAAAGAGCTCTTGGTTTTACTACTATTACTTAATTCTTCGTGCATGATTTCCATGTACAATAATAAAAATTTATCATTCATTACTTGTATTAATTGCATGTTCGGATAAGAGAATGAAATATTTTTGTCCACGTTAGTTAGGGGCATTAATTTGCCACTTTGAGAAATCACCAGAAAACCTTTTTATATTATTGCTCCTCCATACATGGCTCCAGCCTTTTCTTTTTCAAGTCAGATTTAATCATAAACTGCACAGATGAAACCACTGAGCTTAGCTTGGCCACCAGTCCCTCCTTGGATTGTAGATGAGGTTCAAACCTCACCTGTAGTAAAAAAAAATCCCTTGGTTTAGTTGGGTCTGTATACTCACTAGCCCCTAACACAAGCCTCCTTAGGCTTCCCCTCCCCCTAGATTAGGATAGAATAGGTTATACAATGTATCATTGTTGGGGAAAAAAAAAATAAAAAACTGCACAGATGAAGTCGTGGTGACAGATTACCTCATCCAGCTTTAAAAATATGGCAAGAAGCGGAGCTGGCTGCTAAATAATTAGTAGGCTCCTGCTTTGTTTTAAAGACGAATGGACCATAATTAATTCCTCTGGTTTCGTCTTTTAAGGTTCAATGGTGGCCTCTTTTCTTCCTCATGGGTGGTAGTACTTTAATTTAATTAAAATTAATCTAGTGATAAGAGGTCAGTTACAATTAACCTACTTTGATCACAATTAATCTAGTGATGAGAATTTTGAGAATTGGTATACCATAATACTCTTGAGCTATATCCCATAATTTTGTCGAACTTCTTGCCAGATGGCACCAAAGTATTATGGGGGATGTTTTAAGCTCAAGGGCTCAAGTTACCCTATGAACATCATATGTTATTTTTTCTTACCAGCAAGAGGCAAGAGCTCTTTGGATAGCCTCTTTTTTTTTTCTTTGCATAAATTATTTTACTTGCATCGTAAACATGTTTTTTAATTATAATTTGGATTATGATTTTAACTACTATTTTATTTCATAAGCATCACATCACAACAAAATATTAATGTGTTTTTTAATAAAAAATTTTCAAATAATCTTTAATTCAAACATATCCTTAGAAGACCTATGCATTGGACTCAACCGATTTCCTTGCAGGAGTAAGAGTACCCCCAAGAATATGTACACACATCATAAACATAATATTATTTTTTTTTCCAATCATTTTATCTTCGAAACCATCTTTTTTTTATCTTAAAAGTTGCTATATTATTATTCCGAAAAAGTTTTTTAACACTCAATCTTACAATTGAATTACTATTGATTATTATTCCTAAAATGTTTTTCAACACTCAATGAGTATGTTTGGTCAGCAAGATTTTCAACAAAAAAAAAATTCAAAATTTGTTCAGCTTATGGGTCCGTTTGGATTAGCTGTTTTTGGGGTTGTTTTTAAAAAATAACACTGTAGCATTTCGTTTTTCAAATACAAGTCCGTTTGGATTATTTGTTTTTGGGGTTGTTTTTCAAAAACTATATGAAAAACATATTTTCGAAAACACTGTAGATGTTTTATGGATTATTTTTAGATGTATTTTTAAAACATATTTTCGATTATTTTTATAATTTATAATTTTTATATTTTTATAACAATATACATTTATACATTTATAATACATTTATAAATAAATATATTTATATATTTATATATTATATATAATACATAATATAAATATATTTATAAATGTATAAATGTATAAATTATAATTTTTATATTTTTATATTTACATACATTTATGCATTTATAAATATTTATAAATAAATATATTTATATAAAAATATATAAATGTATTATAAATGTATTATATTATATATAATGCATACTATAAATATATTTATAAATGTATAAATGTATATTATTATAAATGTATTTTATAATTTATAATTTATAATTTTTATATTTTTATACATTTATGCATTTATAATACATTTATATATATTTATAAATAAATATAATTATATATTGATAAATAAATATATAAATGTATTATATTATATATAATACATAATATAAATATATTTATAAATGTATACATGTATATTATTATAAATGTGTATGAATTATAAATGAATATTATATAAATGTATAAATTAATATATTATAAATATATATTAATATTATGTATAAATGTATTAATATAATAAATATAAATGTATTAATGTATTAATATTATGTATAAATGTATAATTAATATTATGTATATTAATATAAATATATAAATGTATTATATTATATTATATATCATACATAATATAAATGTATATTATAAATATACATAAATATATATTATGTATAAATGTACATTTATATAAATGTATAATATATATAATATATATTATGTATATATTAAATATATAATATATAATATTTATATAAATGTATAATTACATATTTATATTATATATAATTTATATAATATATAATATTTGTATAAATATATTATAAATATATAAAAATATATTTTATATAAAATAAAATATTTATAATATGTATAAATAAATATATTTAAATTAATGTAATATAATATATATATTCTATACATAATTGAAATATACAAATTGAAATAAACATATTAAATATGTATTTGGAGTTGTTTTTGATATATTGTTTGGATATGATGTTTTTGGAGTTGTTTTTGAAATACACATTTACTGTAACATTTGGAATGTGAAAAACAGTTTTAAAAAACAGACCCAAAAATAAGGAATCCAAACGGAGCCTAGGATTGTGCCATAGCATTCCCTTGATTTAGTTGGGTCTGTATACCTACTAACCTCCTACCACAGCCTCCATAGACTCTCCCTCCCCCTAGATTAGGATAAAGTAGATTATACAAATGTATCGTTGCTGACAAAAAAAAAAATAGTGGATTTAGATGGGGCCATAGTGACCTACGCGGCACGAGCGAGGCATACGCTTCGATAGGTAGAAGTACTCCCGTTCCTTCTAGTTCTAACTATTCAAGAGAGGAGCTGTATTTGATTGATACTGTCTATTATTCAATTAAACTGGGACAGTCTGGGACTGGTTGAGGCGATGGGCGAGCCAATTGGCATGAGGAAGTTGAGTCCTAATAGACCCCTTCGGTCCTGAAGGACTAAGGAGTGTAGTAGTGGGAGGTGGTGGGCGGGGGACAATTGACCGCTTGACGGGCTGATGCATTAATTGACCGGCAACGGTCCCCACTGGTTCGCCCAAAAAGTCTTTGTGCTATTGGACCCCACCATCACTCGTCCTCCTAAAAAGGCAGCCAGCCCTCCCACAAGAAAGAAAAAGAGTGAAGAAGATTAAAAAAAAACATCTTAAATTTATACTAAAACCAAACAAATTAATCAAAATCAGGAGAGAGAGAGAGAGAGAGAGAGAAATACTACAAGGAGTAGAGTAGAGTAGCACTTGCGGGTGGTACCGTAATTGTACCGGTAAAATAAATTATTAATCCAAATAGGGAGAAACACCAAAAACAAAGAGAAATGTAATTAGTAGAAGAGTTAAAAATAAAAATAAAAAAGAAGAAGAGTAAAAAATGGGATACGGAAACAGCAACGCGTTTTCTCAATCAGAGGAGCACAACGACAACAAGCCACTGTTGAGTTGAGCTGAGCTGATATTTGAGTCTCTCTCTCTCTCCCTCTCTCTCTTGCTTTCTTTCTTTCTTTCTTTTCTTTCCTTCTCTCTCTCTCTCTCTCTCTCTCTCCTAACTCTGTACCCAAAACAAAGAAGCAAAAAGTGACCCAAAATTAGAGCTGGAACGCTAGGGTTTTTCTTCAAACTCGGACAAGACCCTCTCTCTCGCTCCAACGTCAACTTGGGGAAGAGAGACAAAAGAGTTTAGGGCTTCTTTCAGGACCCTTTTGGGGTTTCACTAATGGGTCGTCGTTCTTCTGTCATAAAATGGTACCATTTGAAGCTTTTGATTCTCATCTGGCTCTGCTTTCTACCTCAAAAAGATGCGATTTTTGGCTCGGATTCGGATGCATCAGCTCTCTTGGAGTTCAAGGCCTCAGTTATGGACCCCTCTGGACTGCTCTCGAGCTGGGATTCAAGCAAAGCTTCTGATCACTGCTCCTGGTTCGGTGTCGCCTGCGACTCCGCTTCTCGCGTGGTGGCTTTAAATATCAGCGGCGGCGGAGGCGGAGGTAATTCGGGTTCGGTTTCTTGTGCTAGAATTTCTCAATTTCCACTGTATGGGTCTGGAATTAGAAGGGCTTGCTCAAATACTAATGTTAAAATTTCTGGTAAATTGCCACTTGCCGTGTCCAAACTGTCCGAACTTCGGGTCTTGTCACTGCCATTCAACGAATTGAGTGGTGAAATTCCTGAGGAAATTTGGGGTCTGGATAAACTGGAAGTTCTTGATCTTGAGGGCAATTTATTAACTGGGTCTTTGCCACTTCAGTTTAAGGGTTTGAGGAACTTGAGGGTTCTGAATTTGGGGTTTAATGGGATCGTAGGGGGGATCCCAGATTCGTTCTCAAACTGTTTGGCTCTGCAAATCTTGAGCTTAGCTGGAAATCAAGTGAATGGAACCATTCCAGAGTTTATTGTTGGGCTTAAAGATCTGAGGGGCCTGTACCTGTCGTTTAATCAGCTCAGCGGGCCAATTCCTAATGAGATTGGACTTAATTGTGCAAATCTCGAGCATTTGGAGCTGGCTGGTAATGTATTGACTGAAGGGATTCCTAGAGGTTTGGGGAATTGTAGGGCGTTGCGTTCACTCCTCCTATTTTCAAATATGTTGGAGGAGGTTATTCCAGCAGATCTTGGTCAACTGCAGCAGCTTGAAATTTTGGATTTGTCAAGGAACAGCTTGAGTGGTGCACTACCTCCCGAGCTGGGCAACTGCTCCAAGTTGTCCATTCTTGTGTTATCCAACTCGTGGGATCCTATTCCTAATATCTCGAGATCAGGTGTCTCTAGTGAAGAATTTAATTTCTACGAGGGCAAAATACCACCAGAAATTACTAGCGTCCCAAGCTTGAGGATGATGTGGGTGCCGAGGGCAACTTTTTATGGAAAGTTGCCAAGCAATTGGAGCAGTTGTGACAGCTTGGAGATGGTGAACTTGGCTCAGAATTATTATACTGGAGAAATTACTGACGGGTTTAGCAACTGCAAGAAGCTCCATTTTCTTGACTTGAGCTCAAACAGGTTGTCTGGTCAACTTGTCGATAAACTTCCAGTTCCTTGCATGACTCTGTTTGATGTCAGTGGAAATTCTTTATCAGGCTCAATTCCCAGGTTTTACAACAGCAAATGTGCTCATCCCCCCAACACGGATAGAGATATCAGTGATATATCATCTGCATACTTGTCATATTTTGCTGAAAAATCTCGACCTGAAATTCCTTTTGAGTCATTTGTTGATGGTGACGGTGTGTATGTATTTCATAACTTTGGGAGTAACAATTTTACAGGAGCCTTGCAGTCGATGCCTATTGCACCTGATTGGTTGGAGGGCAATACTATCTATGCATTTTTTGCCAGTAATAACAAGCTTTCTGGGCCATTTCCTGGGAATTTGTTTGAGAAATGTGGAGAATTGACTGGTATGATTGTGAATATCAGCAATAATGGATTTTTTGGTCAAATTCCTGCTGATATTGGTACTACATGCAGATCCTTGAAACTTTTGGATGCCTCCGAAAATCAGATAACTGGGACAATTCCTTCCAGTTTTGGGAATTTGGCTTCAGTTGTTGCTCTTGACTTGAGCTGGAACCTTTTTCAAGGTCCAATTCCTAGCAGTCTTGGCCAATTAAAGGATCTCAAGTTTCTTTCATTGGCTGGAAATAATTTGACTGGCACCATTCCCACAAGTTTGGGGCAGTTGCAGTACTTGGAAGTGTTTGAACTGTCGTCAAATTCTCTCAGTGGTGAGATTCCTAAAGATCTTGCAAATTTGAGGAATTTAACCACTCTTCTCCTCAACAACAACAATCTAACGGGACAGATTCCATCTGAGTTGGCCAATGTTGCTACTCTTTCGGTATTCAATGTGTCATTCAATAATCTGTCTGGACCACTACCCCAGAATGGTAACTTGATGAAATGTAACAGTGTCCTAGGAAACCCTTATCTTGGATCTTGCCATATGTATTCTTTAGCAACCCCATCTGCAGATCAGCAGGGAAGATTTGGGGATCCACAGAATTATGCCGCTACTCCATCTCCTACTCCACCCCAGAAAGGTGGGAACAGTGGTTTCAACTCAATTGAGATAGCATCCATAACTTCTGCTGCAGCCATTGTGTCAGTTCTCATTGCTCTTGTTGTCCTCTTCTTTTACACCAGAAAGTATAATCCAAGGTCTAGAGTTGGGGGATCGACCAGGAAGGAAGTTACAGTCTTTACGGACATTGGTGTTCCGCTGACATTTGAGAATGTGGTCCGCGCAACAGCAAACTTCAATGCTAGTAATTGCATTGGTAATGGAGGATTTGGAGCAACCTACAAGGCTGAGATTGCACCGGGGGTCCTAGTGGCAATAAAAAGGCTAGCAGTAGGACGCTTTCAAGGGGTTCAACAATTTGATGCAGAAATCAAAACTCTAGGCAGACTCCGTCATCCGAATCTTGTGACTTTGATAGGATACCATGCCAGTGAAACAGAGATGTTTCTTATATATAACTATTTGCCTGGGGGAAATTTGGAAAAGTTCATTCAGGAAAGATCTACAAGGGCTGTGGATTGGAGAGTACTGCACAAGATTGCCCTGGACATAGCCCGTGCACTTGCCTACCTGCATGATCAGTGTGTCCCACGTGTTCTTCATCGCGATGTGAAGCCTAGCAATATCTTGTTGGATGAGGACTACAATGCATATTTGTCTGATTTTGGATTGGCTCGTCTGTTGGGAACTTCAGAGACCCATGCCACGACAGGTGTGGCTGGAACTTTTGGATATGTTGCCCCAGAATATGCAATGACTTGCCGTGTCTCTGACAAGGCTGATGTCTACAGTTATGGCGTTGTGTTGCTTGAGTTAATTTCAGATAAGAAAGCTCTCGATCCCTCATTTTCTCCTTACGGAAATGGTTTCAACATAGTAGCTTGGGCATGCATGCTCTTGAGGGAAGGCCGAGCCAAGGAGTTCTTCACAGCTGGATTGTGGGACGCAGGTCCCCATGATGATTTGGTTGAAGTTCTACACTTGGCAGTTGTGTGCACAGTGGATTCCCTATCAACCAGACCCACTATGAAGCAAGTCGTGAGACGGCTGAAGCAACTCCAGCCGCCATCTTGTTAGCTACAGTACAGAGGAGTCAGCTGATTGACACATTTGATGCATAGAGGGGGTGAGCCCGCGGACTTGCACTTTTGACTGCAGAAGTGCACTCGGGGGTCTTCACGGGCTGCCACTAGATTCAGATTTTAAAGTTTAGGTGCTTGTAAATTGTAGTATAGCTTCTGCCCCCATTTTTCCATATCAATGTCCCTGATTAGAGAGGGGGTTCACTGATGGATCTGCAGAAGAATGCAGATATTCGTTTCTTAAGGTTGTATACATGTATCCAATTTCTGTTTGCTGCTGTGAAATAAGAGTCACAAAGAGAATCATTCTGCAGAACCCGTGCCACTTCAAAATTGGCCGTGATATTTGATTCTTGTGTACCGTGCCTGAAATTTTAGAAGTTGCAATCCCGAAAGGTGTGACTTTTGCCTTCTCCCTCCTCCAGGGAAAGAAATATTACCCGCTTGGGCTATTAGTATTGTTCACTGGGTCAAAGCCTGTTTCCCCTAGCCCTCACATTAATTTATTTGCTCGGGACATCGCCGTGATCTCTGCCTAACGCTTGGTCAGTGGCCTCGCCGGGTCCGGTTGTACCCCTTCAATTACTTAGATCTCTTCCGTTTCTTCCCCGGGAAGTCTTCTCTATGATTCTCTGCCTTGCGGCCGTTTGCAGACGCAACCATCCATTCACTTTCGCTTGATATCTCTGTTATGGATTAAGTTAAAAAAGAACCCATTTAAGGAGCAGTACTCCTTGCCCATGCATCCCGAGAATTGCTAGAATTTTGTCGGAAGCCATACCGGACATGGAAATCCGCTAAAAGAGATATTAAATTAACGGACACCATCATATTGGCGCATAATGAAATAGTAGCATATAACTTGAGAATAAAGAGAGACACTAAACTCGAGATCCAGTGGTTAATAGTAAGCCACAAGGACGGGACTAATCTGATCAGCTCTTGAAACCAGGAAGAAGACCTCATTTGAAAGTAGAAGTAACAAAAGAAACAATGGAACCCCTCAGCAGTCAAGGCGTCAGCCTAACACAAACAAATTTAACCAATAGGTGATGGACGTCATTAAATCAAATTGGGCAAATGAAGAAAAACTAAGCAGCGATGACCAAGTGCTAAGGGGATTCATGTTACAGCTTCCTTGCTACAATCAAGGGTGGTGAAGGGTTAACAACTATATGCCTCAATGGGTGCTCTACTTCAGTTCCGCCTGCATGCTTGACAAACTCGGCCGGAGACAGGAAGCTTCCATGGCAAACGCACACAATTTTTACTTCCTCTCCTTTCTGATATCTATACAAAAATCCTTCTATCTTTTTACCATTTGGCCCATTTCCAGTTGTGGAGACACAAGGCATATCAAGCATTACATTCTTGAGCATCTCCTTTGCTTCTTTTGCTCCCTTGTCAACTGCTGCCTTGCCAACCACTGATCCAGGAGGCACTTGAGGTTTTTGCTCATGGTGAACCTTAAGAGAATGCACGCTGGAAGGGCTTTTTGTGCCATTCTTTTCGTTCGCTGCAGCAATTAAGATGCAGTTAAAAGATGGGGGAAAAAAATTACAGATCAAATATGCATCTTCAGGAGCACTTGTTAACAATTGGAATCTTCATCACTAAGTGACAAACTAATTTTTCCCGTAGGGCAAAGTGGAAAAACTGAGAATCACATGATCCTATAAAAAAAGCTTGAGCGAACACATCACATACACAGCCAGAAAAATGCTAAGAATGGTCAAACGCGGAGTACCAACCAACCCAGCAATGTTGCATAATTTGACTAAAATGGCTATTCCAATAAAGATCGAAACAACGGTCCTTTTGTTACAGCTAAAACAACATCCTTAACAAATTGTTCTGGATGCTTAGTTTTAAATTTGCATTCAGTAAAAATTTCAACGGATACTCGCCCAAATTCATAATAACCAGGAATGTTTATCCAAGATAAGCTCCATTCTTATCCCATTCAAATACACCCCAGGGAATTAGTTTTTCAAGCTGCCCACCCAGTGTCGCTTTTCTTTTCTAATCAAAACTTACCTACCATGAAAGGAGCTTGATATTCTCCACAAGGGCAGACTATTTGAAAATAATTAACTCTTCGTCCAAACATCAATATGGTAACTCGAGAAGGGTATTAAACGTGGTGCCAAAATATAGCAACAAAGTTTACGCATGGACAAAAGACTTGTAAGCATTAGCAATAAGTGCATGGCCAGAAAAGCTAACCAAGAAATAGAACCTACCGAAGCCACAAAAGAATGGAAAATGGGTTTCTGAATCGGTTAAAATTATCAAAATATCATTTAACTAAGACAAATTATTCAATTATGCTCATAAGCTATGGCAGTAACCAGTATAGAAAGACAATTCATCGCGTCATGCTTAAAGAGGAAACATAACTATGTCCACAAAAACTTCAGAGAAGCATATGTCAAATCCAATTGACTACGCATAAATCTTGCACTCATATTTTTAGTGAATGGCGAGTAAACAAAATCCAAAAAGGTTAAATCACTTAATTCTCTAAACTTGGTCAAAATTTTAGTTTTGCAAACTTTGGTTTAAACTTTCCTTAAACTTTCCAAGCAAAGATATCTATACCACTAACCTACCTGATTTCTAATTTCTTTGAGAGGCAAGGCAACTCCATACATATTACTCATTGTGCTCAAGTTGATTGAAATACATATCCCACGAATAAAGCTGAGCTTAAAAGAACCCTAGCCCAACTCTTACAACAACAATACGAAAATAGATTTTGAAGAAGCATCTGTCTCTTAAAGGAAGCTAGCTAAGCGCAATTCCTGAATACAGACTCCACAATTTCACATCTTAGAAACCATTAGGATCAAATCAAGCAAGAAGCAATTTTTCCATTTGTATACTCAGAACATAACCAACCCTCCTCCCCTCCCCCAACCAACCAAAACACGCTCGCACACACTCACGACAAGCTGCAAATGCAAGTACACCAAATTAACCGTGACAACAAATTTTAAGGAGAAAAAATGTAAAAGTTACCAACAAAG